>NW_027513592.1:1200000-1500000 GCF_048772815.1 Callospermophilus lateralis | reverse complement strand
TGGATCTGTGGATGATATAAATTTCATGATTAATTTAGATTGCCATATATATTGCTACTTTTTAATGTCTGTGTGTGTGTGTGTTTTATATATATATATATATATATATATATATATATATATATATATATATACTCTCCAGATTTTTCAAAATATGAAATATATGTGTCTTATTATACACTCCCTAAATTCATTCATATTCATATATGTGGATTTATGATCAACTTTTCACAAGATTATTATCAGAAATATTCATCCACCTGAAATACATATTTGTTTCCTAGTACTGAAAACAAACTTCAGTGAATGGTGCACACAAATCCTAATATTTCTACAGTAACTCACCCAGTTTAACATCAATGCGTATAGATTCCTATGGGACATGAAGTGTATTTTGACGTTCATTTTTATTCAACTCTGGTACATTACTATTTCTTCAGTTAATGCACATCATAGGATAAATACTTCATCCACAATTTATCAAATTGATAGGCATTTGTTTCACTTTCAATCACTTCCTGATTCAGAACACATGTATTCCTTAATGTTTCTTGACTGCTCGTTTCATGAGACTTCTTTCCAAACACATTATTTTCAATTTCCATTATCGCTTTGAAGCAAATCTCACACACCCGTCTTGAAAAACCATTAAAGTAATATTACCATTATATGTATAATTGGTTGGAATTAATGATTGTATATGAATATAAGATTTTCTGCATATTTTCAGATATAAATTCAATCGATTATTTAAAGTGTAATCAGTTATATTATTTATTCACAGTATGGTCTCTTCATGCATTATCTCTACATACATAGACACAGGGTACACCTCTTTGTACCCCCGATATTAATTTATATGTCTTCAAAATATTGCTCCCAGAAATGGTGGAAGAAATACTCTGTCAACTGATCTACATATACATTTTATCACAGTAATATTCTGGACACAAAATGCAAAGTTCACACTTATGATTGTACCAAAGACTAAATGGAATGTAAACATGGATTACTAAAAAAATCCATGTCCAATTTGGCTAATGCTCTCAAATGTCAATCCTATTAATGATTACATATTTGTTTCTTCCTAAGATTATATATTCAAATTCAACCCTGTTGAAAATATCTAATACTATCACTCACTTTATACTTTGTCTGATTTCATAATGTCTCTATAGATATCTGCTTTCCTACATATTTTCCCCAGTTCATCATTGTGACTCATTCTTCACATGTGCTGACATTGACATTCACTCACTAACCGAAACCCTGTTGCTAAAGAACTTTTGGTCCAATTCCTATACTCACTCTTTTTTCTAAACTTACTATCTTCCTAATCCACCTACTGTCCCCTTTTGACTGGATATTCTCTTCGACATTCAATCATCCAAGGTACAAGGTCCTATGCCATTTTATATCGATTTATCTGAGACACCTGTGCAGAACATAATTCAAAGCTAAGTGTCACAATCAAAGGCCCAATTTCCTTCTGGGCTTCAAATCTTACCTAGATTTCTGTTTTCATACTTACATTTCACCTATTTATTCTTGTAAATATCGCAGATTCCCAATACCATTATTCATCCTGCAGAATGATTCCTAACTCAAATCGAATATGTTATTAATCCTAACCATACACTCTTCCATCAATCTAACTTTACAAAAGAGTAGGGACACAGTTTGTCTTACAATACAGGAATGTAGGGGATCTTCCACCTGCTGAGAGCCTCAAAGGTCCTTACAGAAATGATCCCTGGAGAAGATGTTGACAGCTATGGAGGACCTGAGAGAGAAAAATTCATTTTCCATGGAAAACAACCAGGTCAAAATGAAGGGATGTGTCTGAATCAGCCTCTCTCTTCTTAATGTAGACTAGTTGTATCAAATCAGGCATGTGTGGAGAGCTGTTCCCGGGTGCCTATTTTTGATATACAATTCTTAGCTTGAAGTGTCACAGTAAGTAGGGGCAGGCTCCATCTCATGGGAACCTAGGAAGCAACTTTTAGGACAAAGTGTTTGCCAAGGCAGTGACCTCATTCAGTTTCTGAATGAAGTGACCTACCTCACTTCTTTGGTGATGGAACTCTCTGAACTGGGGGTCCAAGAAGCCAGGCACCCAGAGTCAGTCCCAGTCCCAGTCCCAGTGGGCTCACATGTTTGTATTTACCAAGGACAGAGTCAGACTTTCTTGGTACCTACTGATGTGAGGATGGCCAAATGCCAGGAGAGCTCTGAAGAGGGCCAGTTCATGAGAAAGCAGGCAGTGTCTCACCACTGGCTCCTGAAAACTTCACTGAGTTGGCCAAGGAGACCAGATCTGAGAGAGTTTCCCAATACTATTATTCATCCCGAAGAATGATTCCTAACCCAAATTGAACATGTTATTAACCCTAACATACACTGTTCCCTCAATCTAACTTTACAGAAGAGCGGGGACAGTGTTGGTCTTACAATACAGGAATGTAGGGGATCTTCCACCTGCTTAGAAACTCAAAGGTCCATGCAGAAATCATTCCTGGAGAAGATGTAGGCAGCTATGAAGGACTTGAGAGAGCAAAAGTCATCTTCCATGGCATACAACCTGGTCAGGATAAAGGATTGTATCTGAATCAGCCTCTCTCTTATTAATGTAGAGAAGATGGATCAAACCAGGCCTGTGTGGAGAGCTATTCCTGAGTGCCTATGGTTTATATACCATTCTAACTTGTGAAAGTGTCACAGGAAGTAGGGGCATCCTCCATCTCAAGAGACCATAGGAAGCAACTGTTAGGACAAAGTGGTTGCCAAGGGAGTGACCTCTTTCAGTTTCTGAAGGAAGTGACCTCACGTCACTTCCTTGGTGTTGGAACTCTCTGAACTTGGGATCCAGGAAGCCAGGCACCCATTGCCAGTCCCAGTCCTACTCCTAGTGGGCTCACTTCTTTGGATTTACCAGGGACAGAGTCAGTCTTTCATGGTACCTACTGATGTGGGGATGGCCAAATGCCAGAAGAGCTCTGAAGAGGGGCCTTTCCTGAGAAAGCAGGTAGTGGCTCATGCTGGCTCCTGAAGTCTTCACAGAGTTGGCCACGAAGACCAGATCTGAGACAAGACAGGCTATTTTTGGGGAACATAGTATGACCCACCAGTCAGAGAATACTCCAGATAGTCACAGATGTACTTGGGGTAAGCAGGTGCCTTTGTGGGTGTGGGTGTGGGATTCTGGTTTTGTCTCATGTTCTGAGAATAGGTTAACCAGTACCCTGGTTATTAATTGGTAGCTACATTATGCCTATAGACCCCAGAACTCAGGACAGGTAGAAAAAATAAATAGAACCATTAAATAGACCTTTACGAAATTAATCTTAGAGACCTGCATAAAAGATTGGACTATGCTCCTGCCTTATGCACTGTTTCATGCAAGAAATACTCCCTCTGTTTCTTTGTGTAACCTCACCACCTGTGAAATTCTCTATGGTGCCCTTCCTCCAGTAAGGGACCTAACCCCAACTCTAAGACCTAAGGATCCCTTCCACACCCCCTAGCTTGACAGACTTAAAGCTCTTGAAAGAACTCATTGATATCTGTTCAAACAGCTGGCCACGGCCTACCAAACTGGGGACAAGGGGACTCCACTTCAATATAATGTAAGAGACTTCATCTACATAAGAAGACATCAGGTTTCATTCCTGGAACCCCGATGGAAAGGAACATACCAGGTACTACTTATAACACCTACGTCAGTAAATGTATACGGAATCAATTCCTGGATCCATGCCTCTCATCTCAAGCCTGCGCTCTGTCTAGACTCTTGCTGGAAACTGGAAATGACTAGTAACCCTTTCAAATTGTGTATTCACCATATGAATAAGGCTATAGACTCTCCCCTTGGCCACCAGTAGTCCTAAACCTCATCAGGTGGTTCATCAGCGATGGCTCATCACAAATCCTACTAGAGAAGAAGTATGGTCTATCTCGCTTACAGACCCCATAGGGACCTGGTGGCCATCTCTCCACCCAGACATTTGTCAGCTGGCTATAGGTTTTTCCTATTGGGATATATCTGATAAAGTGGATCCCACTAAAATTCTATTAAATACCTTCTGTATCATCGATAATGGAAACAAACATTATGGATGTAGGGACACGCGAGCAAGATGCAGGTTGGCTAGCCCAGATTACTATGTTTGCATGGCAGACTATCAAAGCCACAAAGAGCCACGGCTGTGAGGGGAAAAAGCCAACTTCTTCTGTAAGTCATGGGGATGGTAGCATACAGGGACTGCCTGGTGGAACCCAAACTCCCCATCAAATTCAGTACACAGCATTGGCCATATTACCAATTAGACAACCAAAACCGATGGACCCCAGAAGGCTCTCTAGATCCTCAAATTATGCATGACATTTTTAACTTCTACAAGTGATCAAAAGGGTGGAAGGAGATTCCCCTATGTGAAGACCTTTTCCCTCCTTCGCTCACGTCCTGAACTATGCTTCTCCAATAGATCCTAACCCTCAGCCTTCTGCTCCAGACTCTCTGCTTTCACTCCCACCTCAGCAACCTGATTTCTCCCCTCCATTTACTAGATCAAAAAACCAAACCTCGGCCGGTTCTCAGACCATTGCGCCCTTGCTGAGGTATCAGGTACTGAGGTACCCCTCCACCCACTCAGTCCTCTTTTCTCCAGTAAGTGCCCAGAGCAGGTCCCATCAGGTCCTCTTACCAGCTAACCCAAAGCTCAAACCAGCTGAGGAGATCCCTCAGACCACTATCCAAGATGTAATGAAAGTGACCTTTAAAGTTGCCTTGTCATCACTGAAAACAGGTGACTAAGAATTTAAAGTCCCTCACAGGCTTTTTGGGATACTCACTCCTGTCGTCCCCTCTGCTCTACCTGTTCTACTGCTCAAGTTTTTGTTGCCAGGAAACTCACAAACCCCTTTCCCAATATTCTTTTACATCTCTCCTTCCTAATTCTCAGATAAACTGAGCTGCTCTCAGCCTTGCTTTCCACGTCTTGCCCCTCTTTACCAGGCCCACAGAAAAGTCTTATATGACCTTCTCCAGAAGTCTTCACCATTGCTGACTTTAGGACTTTCAGCAAAAGAGTCCCTATAAAAGAATTCAATATAGATAAACTCCGTGTTTTCATGTCGCCCTGTTCTACTTGGCCAGTGGCTGGAAAAATCAGCACTCCTAAGCTAGACACCCCCTTACGAGTTTTTCACAAAATAAGTGAACAAGGCCTCTGGCCTTGAGCTGGGGATTCACAGAGATGGCTACAATTCTAAGTAAAGAAGTTACCAACTAGGCTCCATGGTAACAGCTGGCAGGGAGAAAAAAAAGAGAAAAAAAAAGCTCTCCCTGTCCCAAGTGTCCTTGAAAAGTTAACTTGCCGAGAATAGAGGAAAAAATAACAGAAACAAAAACTGCCTTTTGTGAACTTCTGCAGACTGTGAACTTCTGAGCCCCTTCCCTTACATGTTGGGTACAAATTCTGAAACTACCTAAACTTGGGGTTCAGAAGATTAATTGATTACAACAGAAGCAATACCCTCTAAATCCGTTTGCAACCAAATAGGGCTGTTTCCCTGTCTTCGGTGCTCTCTTAGATTCCTTTCCTTTTCCGTACCTACAACAGTATAATTCTATATACTTAAACATTGTTTATGTTTTCATGAAATGGTCAACAGATGTGATTAATTATGTAATGGTGCAGATGTTTCCCAGAGTGTTCTAGGATGATGCATGTTCATTTAAAGATCAAATCGGAGGGCATACAACCTGTTTCCACCGGGAACCTGTATCTCTCACTTTAGCCATCCTATTAGGAATAGGAGTTGCTGCAGGAGTGAGCACAGGAACCCTAGTCCATGGGACACAACAAATGACCCAATTAGAAGCAGCAATAGACCAAAAATTAAAGATAATAAAACCTCCATCACAGCTTTACAGGAATGTTTAACCTCTCTCTCTGAAGTTGTTTTACAGAACAGGCGAGGGTTAAACCTTCTCTTCATGAGAGAAGGGGGACTTTGTGCTGCATTGAGGGAAGAAGGTTGTTTTTATGCCGACCATACTGGAGTTGTATAAGAACCTATGAGTATATTAAGAAAATGCCTTTAAGAGTGTCAACGAGAGAGAGAGGCCCAAAAAGGGTGGTTTGAGTCTTGGTTCACACAGTCCCTCTGGTTAACTATGCTTTCATCAGCCCAGGCCTGTCCATTAATAATCCTCATATTATTGCTAACTGTAGGACCCTGTTGGCTCAACCATGTAGTTTCCTTTCTCAAAGCTCAAATTGGACAATTTAAACTTATGGTAATCAGACAACAATATACCCCACTAGGAGACATAAAATGTGACACCCTTCAATGATCACTTTCAGGATTAAAAGTAACCAGAAGAAGAATTGGGGAATAAAAAGTTAATAAAATAGGTACTTGTCACTTCCTATTTTTCTGTATGCTTAATAAAACACTGTTGAAATCTTGAGAACTGTTTGCTAATCTTGTTCCCAGAATGTGCTGTCCCCAACTGCCAAACTGCAGAATGTACTCCATCATCCCGTTGAAAGCAAACTGCCCATTCTCCCTGATGCATCAATAAATTTCCCTCCCTGCCCTCTCCAAGGAAAGTATATAAGCTCTGTTTAAGCTGTTCTCAGGACTCTCTGCTCTATTCAAGTGAGCTCTGAGCCCCAGCATGCTGGACCCTCAATAAACCCTTTGTTGTTGCATGAGACAGTCTCTTGGTGGTCTCTTCCTCCTATGCCTGCCCAACCATTACAATATTCCAACTCTATATTCTTATAAATATCTCAGGTTCCCAATACCATTATTCATCCAGCAGAATAATTCCTAACCCATATCAAACATGTTATTAAACATAACCATACACTCTTCCCTCAATCTAACTTTACAGAAGAGCAGGCACAGAGTTGGTATTACAATACAGGAATGTAGGGGATTGTTCATCTGCTGAGAACCTCAAAGATCCATGCAGATATGATCACTGGAGAAAATGTAGGCAGCTATGAAGGACCTGAGAGAGCAAAAGTCATCTTCCATGGAAAACAACCTGGTCAGTATGAAGGGTTGTGTCTGAATCAGGCTCTCAAATTTTAATGTAGAGAAGATGGACCAAACCAGGCCTGTTTGGAGAGTTGTTCCCGGGTGCCTATGGTTGATATACCATTCTAACTTGTGAAACTGTCACAGGTAGTAGGGGCAGCCTGCATCTCATGGGACCCTTGGAAGCAAATGTTAGGACAAAGTGGTTGCCAAGGCAGTGACCTCATTCAGTTCCTGAAGGAATTGACCTCACCTCACTTCCTTGTTGATGGAACTATCTGAACTTGGGATCCAGGAAGCCAGGCACACAGAGCCAGTCCCAGTCCCAGTCCCAGTGGTCTCACTTGTTTGGATTTACCAAAGACAGAGTCAGTCTTTCTTGGTACCTACTGATGTGAGGATGGCAAAATGCCAAGAGAGCTCTGACGAGGGGCCTTTCCTGAGAAAAAGGTAGTTGCTCAATGCTGGCTCCTGACAACTTTACAGAGTTGGCTAAGGAGTACAGATCTGAGAGAGAACATGCCATTTAAAGGGAACATACTGTGGCCCACTAGTCAGAGGAAACTCCAAATAGTCTCAGAATTACTTAGGGAAAGGAGGTGCCTTTATGGGTGTAGGTGTAGGTTTGTGGTTTTCACTTGTTCTGAGAATAGGTATCAAAGGCGGTTGGTTTGGATTGAGTGAACTCTTTCTGGTAAGTACTTTGACAAGGCGAGTGTTTTTATGTCTGTATATAAAACGGTGTTCGTGGTTGTAGACATAAGAAGAGAGAATGCATCAATGGATGTGTCCTGTCTAGTAGAAAGCTTGCCAGCCTTCATACTGCCCAATTTATGAATGGACTGCTGCTTGACTTATGGATGGGCAACATCTGCTATCCTCCAAAGTTCCTGTTTTCTTCCTGAATTCTGGCCTCTCTAAAGAATAGGCTCATGCTTTGGTGTCCAAGATATGTACCACCTCCAAGCTCTGTGACATGGACATGTACTGGATACCTGAAGGGAATGACGAGCTTCTTAGAAAACTCAGATATCAGTATGACCAGTAAAGTCTCAGTGGAGAAAGCCTGCTTTGTGCCTTTTGCTTACCTATTGTTTTATTGCCCTGAATGTCAGGAAGGTCTCTGCCTCAGGCCTCCCCTTTGTGAAGCCTGAAGAAAAGAGTTCTCAAATTGAAATGAATGGGCATCACCTGTGGCTCTGTGCTTAATTGCTTTGGAAAGGGATGTGTGTGAATCAGCCTCTTGGCACTGTGTGAGGCTGTGGCTTAGATTCTCAGCACTAGATGGATCCAAAGAAATATCTCATGTGTGCATCCAATACAAAAATGGCTAAAAGAGCAGATATTGTAGATGAAGTCTCTCGCCTTCCTATGTAAAGTTCCTGACCTCCACTAAGTGAGAATAGTGATACTTTGGGTCAAATGAGATATTTAAAGCCCTGTAGAGGCTAGCCTATAGGTGCATGGGTTTTCTCATGATTCCAATTCACATAAAGAATCTAAACTGCACAGTAATTAGGCCTCAAATTGGAGAAGCAAAGCAGCATTAATGGCATGCCTATTTGATCACTCTTGGTTAACAGGAAGGGTGTCTAGGCCACACAGACTTTAGGAAAATGAGGGAAAAAGGGAGCTTATTTTGGACACTGTTGTGGGCTGCGCCCCTCATGGAAACCTGCTACCAGAGGTAATGATTAGTGTCTATATGGAAGAAGATGAGGGCCATGTGGGAGTGTTTTGGTTTTAATTGTGGACATTTGTATCGTGGTTGGAAGAGATGACTGGGTCCACCTGGGCTTGAACTCTGGTGTGACTCCCATTAGAGACTGAGTTCTGGAACTGACCTCAGAGCAGTATTGCCATGAATTTTGTCGGGATTTTATTAGGCCACGCATGAGAGTGACCCTTGGAAACTGAGATCTAAGGCCAGTGTGGATTTCCACAGAGCACTGGGAATCTCAGCCAGGATATAACATGATTTTATTTTTAAAGACTTGGCAGCCATAGTTGAGAGTCAAAACACACATGGAACTCACATTGTAGACCTCAATGGGTCTGGCTTCATGTGACCTTTTGGCCACTCTTTGGGAAGACTTAACTGTGAGAGTTCTTCAGAGCATTCATTGAAATGAGCTTCCTCACCATTTAATGGTTCCTGAATTAATTGAAACCCATAGTGCCTCCAACTTCATCCTTGAAAAATGGCTAGATAAATACCATGAAATTTTTGAAATTCCCATGACCAGGTGGCACTGGAGAAACTTTGGATGTCCTGTTGCTGATCATGAGTATACCAGACGGTGCCTTGATTGACTGGGTTTCATGAAAATGGTGTAGATCAGATATGCCAGTAAGTTGGAGCCTGCTGAGCAGTGGGCCTAGAGCAATGTTGGGCAGGTGTGTGACACAAAATATGCGCTGGGGCCATTTCGATCTGCCATTGGCTTCCAAATGCCTTGTGACTGACAGGATGCAGCCAGCAGACCCTTATTTGTAAAGGCATCTTGTTATATGGAGAGTTTTGACCCTGTCCCTTACTTTTGGAAACTCCTCTACCACCTCCAAGTTTCTGAACTCCTGATCATATTCCATTCCAGATTTGTATTCTCAGAATTCCTAACTCTTTTTCCCTAATTGTGTCTTACTTTGGGTGAAAGTATTGTCAAGGCATTGTTCTGGATGAGAGTGGGAAAAATTTTGTGTAGCACATATTTGCATACACATTTTATTCATTTTCCAATTTTCCATTCAGAATACTAAATCCCTGACACTAACATATACCCTATTAGACTCTGACTACTAATCCTAATATGGTGGAGTAAAATAACCCAAACGGAATAGAAATACAAGCAGTTCAGAGAAGGCATGGTGTGTAGTTGGAATTGTCTTTTGCATTATATTGGGTAGAAGGTATAAACTAGTTAATTTTTTTATTGAAAGAGTTCTCCATGTGTTTTTAAAGTAAACAAATGTATGAATTCGTGTCTCCCTTTCTCCGTAGCATATTCAGCACATGTATTTTTATATGCACATACAGAATCCTACCTGGTACCACTCGTACAATCTTGTGAGGTGGCTTACTTGGCAGATACAAATTGCGAGAAGACATCACAGCTCCTAAACACTGTTGGAACAGAAAATTAAACCTATGGGTGAGCTTCCTAGATGAACAACATTATACATAAATCCATGTTCAGTAAAATGAATATTTTTGCATCTGTGGATGATTTATATTTCATGGTGAATTTCGATTGGCATATATATTGCTACTTTTTAATGTCTGTGTGTATATATATACATATATATATATGTATATATATACAGTCTCCAGATTTTTCAAAATATGAAATATATGTGTCTTATTACACACTTCCTAAATTCATTCATATTCATGTATGTGGATTTATAATCAAATTTTCACATGATTATTCTCAGAAATATTCATCCACCTGAAATACATATTTTTTCCTACTAGTGAAAACTAACTTCAGTGAATGTTGCATACAAATCCTAATATTTCTACAGTAACTGACCCAGTTTAACATCAATGCGAGTAGATTCCAATGGGACATGCTGTGTGTTTTGACGTTCATTTTTATTCAACACTGGTACATTATGATTTCTTCAGTTTATGCACATCATGGGATATATTTTTCATCCACAGTTTCGCAAATTTATAGGCATTTGTTTCACTTTCAATCAATTCCTTCTTCAGAACACATGTATTCATCCATGTTTCTTGACTGGTCTTTTCATGAGACTTCTTTACAAAACACATTATTTTCAATTTTCATAATCATTTTTGAAGCAAAACTCAGACACCGTTCATGATAAACAATAACACTAATATTAACAATAGATGTATAACTGGTTGGAATGAATGATTTTATATCAATATAAGATATCTTAAATATTTTCAGATATCAATTCCATCCATTATTTAAAGTGGAATCAGCTATATTATTTATTCACAGTGTGGTCAATTCATGCATTATCTCTATATTCATAGACACAGGGCACACCTCTTTGTACAACCAATACTTATGTATATGTCTTCTAAATATTACTGCCAGAAATGGTGTAAGAAATACTCATGTCACCAGATCAACATACACATTTTATCACAGTAATATTCGGGACACAAAAAGTAAATGTCACACTTATGATTGTACCGGAGTCTGAATAAAAAGTGAACATGGATTACTAAAAACATTCCTGTCCATGTTGCCTAATCCTCTCAATTATCAATCCTGTTGGTGACTACATATTTGTTTCTTCCAAAGATTATATATTCAAACTCTACCCTGTTGAAAATGCCTAATCATATCACTCAATTTATACTTTGCCTGATTTCATTATGTCTCTATTGATATGTGGTTTCCTACATATTTTCCCCAGTTCATCATTGTGACTGACCCTTCACATGAAGTTATGTTTACTTTCACTCTCTAACCAAAACACTATTGCGATAGAACATATATTCCAAATCCTATATTGACACTTCTTCCTAAACCTACTATCTACCTAATCCTACCGAGTATCCGTTTTTGACTGGATGTTCTCTTCGACATTCAATCATCCAAGGTAGAAGGTTCTATGCCATTATATATCTATTTTTCTGAGACATCTGTGCACAATGTAAATCAAAGTTAAGTATCCCAATCAAGGGCCCAATGCCCTCTAGGCTTCAAAATTACCTAGATTTCTGTTTTTATTCATATATTTAACCTCTATATTTTTATAAATATCGCAGGTTCCCAATACCATTATTCATCCCGCAGAATGATTCCTAACCCAATTCAAACATTTTATTAACCCTAAGAATACAGTGTTCCCTCAATCTAAATTTAATGAAAAGCAGGGACAGAGTTGGTCTTACAATACAGGAATGTAGGGGATCTTCCACCTGCTCAGAACTTCAAAGATCCATGTAGAAATGAACCCTGGAGAAGATATAGTCATCTATGAAGGACCTGAGAGAGCAAAAGTCATCTTCCATGTCAAACACCCTGGTCAGGATGAAGGGATGTGTCTGAATCAGCCTCTCTCTTCTTAATGTAGAGGAGAAGGACCAAACCAGGCCTGTGTGGATAGCTATTCCCGGGTTCCTATGGTTGACATACCTTTCTAACTTGTGAACATTTCAGAGGAAGTAGGGGAACCCTCCATCTAATGGGACCCTTGGAAGCAACTATTAGGACAAAATGGTTTACAAGACAGTGAATTCATTCAGTTCCTGAAGGAAGTGACCTCACCTCACTTCCTTGGTGATGGATCTCTCTGAACTTGGGATCCTTGAAGCCAGGCACACTGAGCCAGTCCCAGTCCCAGTCCCAGTGGGCTCACTTGCTTGGATTTACCAAAGACAGAGTCAGTCTTTCTTTGTTCCTACTGATATTATGATGCCAAAAGCAAGGAGAGCTCTGAAGAGGGGCCTTTCCTGAGAAAGCAGGTAGTGGCTCAAAATTCCCTTCTGACAACTTAAAAGAGTTGGCCAAGTAGACCAGATCTGAGACAGGACAGGACATTTCGGGGGAACATTGTATGGCCCACCAGTCAGAGGACACTCCGTAGAGTCACAGACCTACTTGGGGGAAGGAGGTGACTTTGTGGGTGTGGTTGTGGGTTTATGATTTTGTCTCATCTTCTGAGAATAGGTAGGAAAGGCGGTTAGTTTTTTTTTTTTTTTTTGGAGTGTACTGTTTCTTGTAAGTCGTTTGACAAGGCGAGTGTTTCTATGTCTGTGTATTCCACTGTGTCCGTGGTTGTATACATTAGAAATGAGAATGCATCAATGTATTTGTCCTGTCTAGTAGAAAGCTTCCCAGCATTCAACCTGCCCAATTTATGAATGGGTTGCGGCTTTCCTTAAGGATGGGCAACACCTACTATCTTCCTAATTACCAATTTTCTTCCTGAATTCTTTCCAATCTCCAGAATTGGCTCATGTTTTTTGGTCCAAGATATGTACCACCTCCAAGCTCTGTGACATGGCCATGTACTGGATATCTGCAGGGAATGGCGAGCATCTCAGAAAACTCAGATATCAGTGTGACCAGTAAAGTATCAGTGGAGAAACCCTGCTTTGGGCCTTTTGCTTACATAATGTTCTGTTGCCCTTAATTTCAAGAAGTTCTTTGCCTCAGGCCACGACTTTGTGAAGCCTGAGGAAAACAGTTTTCAAATGGAAATGAATGGGCATCACCTGTGGCCCTTTGCTTTATTGCTTTGGAAAGGGATGTGTGTGATTTAGCCTCTTGGCCCTGTGTGAGGCTGTGGCTTAGATTCTCAGCACCTGATGAATCTAAAGAAAGATCCCATGTGTGCATCCAAAACCAAAATGGCCAAAAGAGCAGTCCTTGTGGATGACGTCTCGCCTTCCTCTGTGAGGTTCCTGACTTCCATCAATAGGGATCCTTTGGGTCAGAGGAGTTCTCCAAAGCCCTCCAGAGGTGCTTGGGTTTTCTCATGACTCCAATTCACATAAAGAATCTTAACCTCTTAGTCAGTTGGCCTCAAAGTAGAGAAGCGGTGTAGTCTTCACAGCATGCCTATTTCATCACGCCTGGTTCACAGAAAGTATGTCCAGGCCACCCTGACTTTAGCAAATGAGTGGCAAGGGAGCTTATTTTGGACACTGTCTTGGACTGCGCTCCTCATGAAAACCTCCAGCCAGAGGTTATGATGAGTGTCTATATGGAAGAAAATGAGGGCCATGTCGAAGTGTTTTGGTTTTAATTGTGGTCATTTGTGTGTCAGTTGGAAGAGATAACTGTGTTCACCTGGGCTTGAACTCTTGTGTGATTCCACTTAGAGACTGCTTTCTGGAACTGACCTCAGTGAAGTATTGCCATGAATTGTTTTGAGATTTTAGGAGGCCACGCATGAGATTCGCTCTTGGTATCTGTGATCTAGGCCCAGGGTGGCTTTTCACAGAAAACTGGGAATCTTTGCAAGGATATCACATGATTTTATTCTGAAAGACTTGGCAGCCATCGTTGAGAGTCACAACACACATGGACCTAACATTGTAGACCTCAATGGGCTTGCTTATGTTACCATTTGGCCTCTGTTTCTGTAGCCTTGCCTATGAGAGTTCTCTAGAGCTTTCATTGAAATGAGCTTCCTCACCATTTAATGGTTCCTGAATTAATTGAAACCCAGAGTGTCTCAAATTCATTTTTGAAAAATGGCTAGATAAATACCATGCAAGTTTTGAAATTCCCATGACCAGGTGGCACTGGAGAACCTTTGGATATCTGGTTCCTGATCATGAGTGTACCAGACAATGCCTTGATTGACTGGGTTTCATGAAAATGGAGTAGAACAGAGATGCCTGTAAGTTGGAGCCTGCTGAGTAGTGGGCCTAGAGCTGTGGTGTGAAGGTGTGTGATAAACATCTGTGGTGGGGCCATGTGAATATGTCTTTGACTTCCAAATGGCTTGTGACTGACATGCTGCTGCCAGCAGAACCTTATATGTAAAGGCATCTTATTATATAGAGGGGTTTCAGGGCAATGTTCAGAATCAGGTTGCTCTTGTCAAGGGGGCAAGCTATGTGGGATAGAAGCCTGGTTGGTGCATTCTCCTGTAAACCCTGACCCACCACACCTGACAGAACTCCCTCCAGCACTGTGTCCCTGATGAACTCCTTGTATTTTTTGAAGCAACACCAAACTACGAGTGCAGCAGCCAGAAACACCACGAAAAGTGGAGGATGACCAAATGACTTCACAGTCCACGCGGGCAGACACTTAGACCCAGGTGGCCAATGTTTGCCGACAAAGATAGAATTCATCACTGCTGCCTAATGTTCATTGGAAAACAAGAAACCATGTCCTCCAGGTCACATGGATGCCATTCCAGATTTGATGGTCTCACTACAAAGGAAGCTAAATCTCCTGACAACAACATATACTTTAAGTGCCCAAACTCAGAGGCAGTTTGTCAAGAAGTCTTTAGGCCAAAAGAACTTCATGTTTGTGGAGTGTTTACCCTATCCCTTACTTTTGGATACTCCTCTCCCAACTCCAAGGTTGTGAACTCCTGAGCATTTTCCATTCCGGATATGTATTCACAAATTTTCTAACTCTTCTCCTCTAATTGTGTCTTACTTGTGGTGAAGGAAATGTCAAGGCATTGTTCTGGATCAGAGTGGGGAGATTTTTGTGTAGCACATATTTGAATACACATGAGATTAATTTTCCTATTTTCCATTCGAAATTCTGAATCCCTGAAACTTACCCATACCCTACTAGACTCTCACTACTAATCCTAATATGATGGAGAAAAATAACCCAAACAAAATAGAAATACAACCAGTTCAGAGGAGGCCTGTTGTATAGTTGGACTTGCCTTTTGCATGATAAAGGGTAGGTGTTACAAATCTAGTCAATTTTTAAATGAAAAAGTTCTCCATGTGTTTTTAAAGTTAACAAATATGTGAATTCTTGTTTCCCTTTCTCTGAAGCCTATTCAGAACATGTATTTTTAATGCACATATTGAATCCTACCTGGTATCACACTTATATTTTTGTGAGGTGGATGACATGGCAGATACAAATTGTGAGAAGAGATCACTCCTCCTAAACACTGTTGGAACTGAAAATTCAACCTATGGGTGAGCTTCCTAGTTGAACAACATTTTAATTAAATCCATGTTTAGTAAAATAAATATTTTTGCTTCAATGGATGATATATATTTCATGATGAATTTCTATTGGCATATATATTGCCAGTTTTTAATGTCTCTGTGTGTTTTTTGTGTATATATATATATATATATATATATATATATATATATATATATTCTCCAGGTTCTTCAAAACATGAAATATATGTGTCTTTTATACACTCCATAAATTTATTCATGTTCATGTACTTGGATTTATAATCAACTTTTCAGAAGATTATTCCAGAAATATTCATCCACCTGAAATTCATATTTGTTACCTAGTACTGAAAGCTAACTTCAGTGAACGGTGCACACAAATCCTAATATTTTTATAGTAACTGACCCAGTTTAATATCAAAGCAAGTTGACTCCTATGGGACATGTTATGTATTTTGACGTTTATTTCTATTCAACACTGGTAAATTACTATTTCTTCTTTTTTTGCACATCATAGGATATATATTTAATCCAAAAGTTATCAAATTTACAGGTATTTGTTTCACTTTC
This sequence comes from Callospermophilus lateralis, assembly GCF_048772815.1. Taxonomy (NCBI): domain Eukaryota; kingdom Metazoa; phylum Chordata; class Mammalia; order Rodentia; family Sciuridae; genus Callospermophilus; species Callospermophilus lateralis. Next base: position 1,483,766 of record NW_027513592.1, on the reverse strand, counting down.
AATCACTTCCTGCTTCAGAACACACGTATTCCTGCAGGTTACTTGACTGGTCTTATCATGAAACTTCTTTCCAAACACATTATTTTTGATTTTCATAATGATTTTTGAAGCAAAATATACACAATTTTCATGATTATCCATAACCCTAATATTTCCATTAAATGTATAAATGGTTGTAATTAATGTATGTGTATCAATATAAGATTTCATGTATATTTTCAGATATCAATTCATTCCATTATTTAAAGTTGGAACCAGTTATATTTTTAATTCTCAGTATGGTCTCTTCATGCATTATCTCAATATTCATAAACACATGGTACACCCATTTGTACCCCCAATACTAATTTATGCATCTTCAAATTATTGCTCCCAGAAACAGTGGAAGAAATACTCCACCTGATCTACATATACATTTTATCACTGTAATAATCTGGACACAAAATGCAAAGTTCACCTTTATGATTGTACCAAAGCCTAAATGGAAATTGACCATGGATTACTAAAACATCTATGTCTAAATTGCCTAATGCTCTCAAATGTCAATATATTTGTGACTCCATATTTATTTTTCCCTAAGATTATACAGTCCAGTTCAACCCTGTTGAAAATGTCTAATATTATCACTCACTTTGTACTATACCTGATTTCCTAATGTCTCTATTGATATCTGCTTTGCTACATATTTTCCCCAGTTCATCATTGTGAGTGACCCTACACATGTGTTGATATTGACATTCACTCTCTAACCGAAACCCTATTGTTAAAGAACTTTTGGTCCAAAGTCTATACTCGCCCTCATTTCAACACCTACCGACTATCTTCCTGATCCTACAGACTATCCCTGTTTGATTGGATGTTCTCTTCTACATTCAATCATGCAAGGTACAAGGTCCTATTTCATTGTATATCGATTTATCTGAGACATCTGTGCATAACATAATTCAATGCTAAGTATCCCAATCAAAGGCCCAATGCCCTTCTGGGCTTCAAATCTTACCTAGATTTCTGTTTTCATACTTATATTTCACCTATATATTCTTAAAAATGTCACAGGTTCCCAATACCATTATTAATTGAGCGGAATGATTCCTAACCCAAATCAAACATGTTATTAACCTTAACCATACACTGATCCCTCAATCTAACTTTTCAGAAGAGCAGGGACAGAGTTGGTCTCAAAATACAGGCATGTAGGGGATTCTCCACCTGCTGAGAACCTAAAAGGCCCATGCAGAAATGATTCATGGAGAAAATGTAGGCAGCTATGAAGGACCTGAGAGAGCAAAAGACATCTTCCATGGTGAATAACCTGGTCAGGATAAAGGGTTGTGTCTGAATCAGCCTCTCTTTTTTTCATATAGATAAGATGGACCAAAACAGGCCTATGTGGAGAGCTGTCCCTAGGTGCCTATGGTTGATATACCATTCTAACCTGTGAAAGTATCACAGGAAGTAGGGGCAGCCTCCATATCATGGGACCTTTGGAAGCAACTGTGAAGGCAAAGAGGTTGCCAAGATAGTGACCTCATTCAGTTCCTGAAGGAAGTGACCTCATCACACTTCTTTGGTGATGGAACTGTCTGAACTTGGTATCCAGGAAGCCAGGCACTCAGAGCCAGTCACAGTCCCAGTCCCAGGGGTCTCAATATTTTTGATTTACCAAGGAGAGAGTCAGAGTTTCTTGGTAACTACTGATGTGTGATGGCCAAATGCCAGGAAAGCTCTGAAGAGGGGCCTTTTCTGAGAAAGCAGGTAGTGGCTCACCACTGGCTCCTGACAACTTCACAGAGTTGGACAAGGAGACCAGATCTGAGAAAGGACAGGCCATTTCAGTGGAACATAGTATGACCCACCAGTCATAGGACACTCTGGATAGTCACAGTCCTACTTGGGGGAAGGAGGTGCCTTTGTATGTGTGTGTGTGTTTGTGGTTTTGTCTCATGTTCTGAGAATAGGTAGTAGCGGCGGTTTGTTTGGTTTTGAGTGAACTGTTTCTAGTAAGTCATTTGACAAGGCGAGTCTTTCTATGTCTCTGAATCCCACTGTGTCCGTGGTTGTAGACAGTTGAAAAGAGAATGGATCAATGGATTTGTGTTGTCTAGTAGAACGCATCCCAGCATGTATCCTGCCAAATTTATTAATGGTCTGAGGCTTTCCTTATCGATGGGCAACACCTGCTATCTTTCTAAGTTCCTGTTTTCTTCCTGAATTCTGGCCAATATCCAGAATAGGCTCATGGTTTTCTCTCCAAGATATGTACCACCTCCAAGCTCTGTGACATGGCCATGTACTGGATAGCTGAAGGGAATGGAGAGCATCTCAGAATACTCAGATATCAGAGTGAACATTTAAGTCTCATTGGAGAAACCCTGCTTTGGGCCTTTTGCTTACCTATTGTTCTGTTGACCTGAATGTCAGCAAGGTCTTTGCCTCAGGCCATCTCTTTTTGAAACCTGAAGAAAACAGTTTTCAAATGGAAATGAATGGACATCCCCTGTGGCTCTTTTCTTAATTTCTTTGGAAGGAGATGTGTCTGATTCAGCCTTTTGGCCCTTTGTGAGTCTGTGGCTTAGATTATCAGCACCTGATGGATCTAAAGAATGATCCCATGTGTGCATTCAAACCAAACTGGCCAAAAGAGCAGTCATTATGGATAAAGTCTCTCACCTTCCTTTGTAAGGTTCCTGACCTAGATCAAGTGAGAATAGGGATCCTTTGGGTCAATTGAGTTCTTAAAAGCCCTGCAGAGGCTAGCCCATAGGTGCTTGGGTTTTCTGACTACTCCAATTCACATAAAGAATCTAAACCCCACAGTCAGTAGGCCTCAAATTGGTGAACCGAAGTAGTATTAATGGCAGGCCTATTTGACCACTCCTGGTTCACAGGAAGGTTGTCCAGGCCACCCTGACTTTAGGCAAACCAGAGGCAAGGGAGCTTATTTTGGACACTGTCTTGGGCGGCACCCCTCATGGAAACCTTTAGCCAGAGGATATGATGAGTGTCTATATGGAAGAATATGAGGGCCATGTGGGAGTGTTTTGGTTTTAATTGTGGTCATTTGTGTGGCAGTTGGAAGAGATGACTTGTAAGATTCCAGCAGACGTCGGAGGAAGAGACTACCAAGAGACTGGCTCATGCAACAGCAATGGGGATTTATTGAGGATCCAATTCAGTTCGCTGGGGCTCTGTGCTCACTCAACAAGCAACAGCGGCCCAGATCCCCGAGAAGAGGTTAAGCAGTGCTTCAGTACACTTTTTGGGTAGGCAGAGGCTTTATATATATCAGAGGAAATCATCTTGATCAGCCGGAAAATCGAACAACAACTCTCAAACTTGATTAGCACATTCATTGGTGGAATCAGGTCGGGCGGGGGTGATAGGTCGATCCTAAGGAGGGGGGTACATTCAAACTGATTGGTTTGGGCCCTGATATGCTTAGGTGCCAAGCTACACAGGGTCCTTGATTATTAAACAACTGGATGGTCAGGGGGAATATTTAATGGGCAGTGAAAGGAATTGTCCTAACAGCTACAGGAATTTCAGGTTTTAGGTTTAGCATGGGAACTTAACAATACCTGGTCCTTTACATTTTAACTCAGGCTTTGCAGCTTAGAAACTTTACAACACCCGCTATTTTACACTTTAACTTCAATTTCTTTTACCCTAACAGACTGGGTCCACCTGGGTGTGAACTCTGGTGTGATTCCCCTTAGACACTGAGTTCTGGAACTGAACTCAGAGAAGAGGTGTCATGAATTGTGTTGGGATTATAAGAGGCCACACATGAGAGTTGCCCTTGGAAACTGAGATCTAGGCCCAGGGTGGCTTTCCACAGAGCATTGGAAATTTCAGCCAGGATATCACATGATTTTATTCTGAATGACTTGGCAGCCATAGTTGAGAGTCAAAACACACATGAACCTCACACTGTAGACCTCAATGGGTCTGGTTTCATGTGACCTTTTGGCCACTCTTTGAGAAGCCTTGTCTGTGAGAGTTCTATAGAGATTTCATTGAAATCAGCTTTCTCAAAATTTAAAGGTTCCTGAATGAATTGAAACCCACAGTGCTTCCAACTTCATCCTTGAAAAATGGCTAGATAAATACCATGAAATTTTTGAAATTCCCAGGACCGGGTACCACTGGAGAAAGTTTGGATGTCCGGTTTCTGATTATGAGTATAACAGACAGTGCCTTGATTCACTGGGTTTCATGCAAATTGTGTAGAACAGAGATGCCAGTAAGTTCGAGCCTTCTGAGTAATGGGCCTAGAGCAGTGGAGGGCAGGTGTGTGATAAAACATCTGTGGTGGGGCCATGGGGATCTTCCATTGTCTTCCAAATGGCTTGTGACTGACATGGTGCAGCCAGCAGACCCTTATATGTAAAGGCATCTTGTTATTTGGAGAGGTTTCAGGGCAATGTTCAGAATCAGGATGCTATGGTCAAGGGAAAAGCTATGTGGGATAGAAGCATGGTTGGTGCATTCTCTTGCAGACCCTTACCCACCACAGGTGACAGAACTCCCTCCAGCACTGTACCAGGTGAACTACTTGTATTTCGTGAAGCAAATAACAAACTCCCAGTGCAGCAGTAAGAAATACCACGAAAAGTGGAGGATGACCAAATGGCTTCACAGTCCACACAGAGAGAAACTTAGCCCCCAGTGGACACTGTTAAGCTACATAGAGAGAAATCAGCACTGCTGCCTCATGTTCAGTGGAAAATAAGAAAATATGTCCTCCAGGTCACATACATGCACACCCAGCTTTGATGGTCTCACTACAAAGGAAGCTCCTGACAAATACTTACATTTCAAGTGCGCAACCTCAGAGGCAGTTTCTCAAGAAGTCTTTAGGCCAGCAGAGCTCCATGTTTGTTGAGTGTTTACCCTGTCCCTTACTTTTGGAAACACCTCTACCAGCTCCAAGGTTGTGAACTCCTGAGCGTATTCCATTCAAGATATGTATTCACAGAATTTTTAACTCTTCTCCTCTAATTGTGTCTTACTTCAGGCGAGGGTAATGTCAAGGCATTTTTCTGTATGAGAGTGCAAAAATTTGTGTGCAGCATTTATTTGAAATACTGAATCCCTGACATTAACCCATATCCTAATAGACTCTGACTACTAATCCTAATATGATGGAGAAAAATAACTCAAACAAAATAGAAATACAAGCATTTCATAGGAGGCATGGTGTATAGTTGGAATTGCCTTTTGCATTATATAGGGTAGGAGTAATAAATCTAGTCAATTTTTAATTGAAATAGTTTTCCATGTGTTTTTAAAGTTAACAAATATGTAAATTACTGTCTCCCATTCTCTCTAGCTTATTCAGAACATGTGTTTTTATATGCACATATAGAATCCTACCTGGTTATCACACATACAGTCTCATGACGTGGCTGATTGGCAGATACAAATTGTGAGAAATGACCACTCCTCGTAAACGCTGTTGGAACTGAAAATACAACCCATGGGTGAGCTTCCTATTTGAACAACCTTATACAAAAATCCATGTTCAGTGAAATTAATATTTTTGGATCTGATGATGATATATATTTCACGATAAATTTCGATTGGCATATATATTGCAATTTTTAATGTCTCTCTCTCTGTGTGTGTGTATATATATGTGTATATATATATATATATATATATATATATATATATATATATATATATATATATATATATATATATATATATACACATATATATATATGCACTCTGTCTAGATTTTTCAAAATATGAAACATGTGTCTTATTGTAGACTCCCTAAATTCATTTATATTCATGTATGTGGATTTATAATCAACTTTTCACAAGATTATTCTCAGAAATACTCATCCACCTAAAATACATACTTGTTTCCTAGTACTGAAAACTAACTTCGTTGAATGGTGCATACATATCCTAACATTTCTACATTAACTGACCCTGTTTAACATCAATTCAAGTAGATTACTATGGGACATGATGTGTATTTTGAAGTTCATTTTTATTCAACACTGGTACATTGCTATTTCTTCAGTTTATGCACATCATAGGATACATATTTCATCCACAAGTTAGCAAATTGATAGGCATTTGTTTCACTTTCAGTCACTTTCTGCTTCAGAACACATGTATTTCTCCATGTTTCTTGACTGATATTTTAATGAGACTTCTTTCCAAACACATTATTTTCGATTTCCGTAATCACTTTTGAAGCAAAACCCACACACCTTTCATGATAACCCATAACCCTAGTATTACCATTAGATGTATAACTCGTTGGAATGAATGACTGTATATCAATATTAGATTTCTTATATATTTTCAGATATCAATTCAATCCATTATTTAAAGTGGAACCAGTTATATTATTTATTCACATGATGGTCAATTGATGCATTATCAATATATTCTATGACACAGGGTATACCCTTTGTACCCCCAATACTAATTTATATTTCTTCAAAATAGTGCTCCCAGAAATGGTGGAAGAAATACCCATGTCACCTGATCTACATATACATTTTATCACAGTAATATTCTGGACACATAAAACAAAGGTCACTCCTATGATTGTACCAAAGCCTAAATGGAAAATGAGCATGGATTACTAAATGCACCCATGTCCAGGTTGCCTAATGCTCTCAAATGTCAATCCTATTGGTGACTACATATTTGTTTCTTTCTAACATTATATATCCAAACTCAACCCTGTTGAAAATGTCTAGTCCTATGACTCAGTTTATACTTGGCCTGATTTCCTAATGTCTCTATTAATATCTGCTTTCCTCCATATTTTCCCCAGTTCATCATCGTGACTGACTCTTCACATGTGCTAACATTTACATTCACTCTCAACTGAAACCATATTGCTAAAGAACTTTTGGTCCAGATCCTATACTCACTCTTCTTCCTAAAACTAGTATCTCCTGTTCCTACCGAGTATTCCTTTTTGACTTGATGTTCTCTTCTACATTCAATCATTCAAGGTACATGGTCCTATGCCATTGTATATCGATTTATCTGAGACATCTGTTCAGAACGTAATTCAACGCTAAGTATCCCAATCAAGTTCCCATGCCCTTCTCGGCTTCAAATCTTAACTAGATTTCTGTTTTCATACTTGTATTTCACCTATATATTCTTGTAAATATCGCAGGTTCCCAATACTGTTATTCAACACTCAGAATGATTCCTCACCCAAATCGAACCTGTTATTCACCCTTATCATACACTCTTCCCTCAATCTAACTTTACAGAAGAGCAGGGAAGGAGTTGGTATTTCAATACAGGAATGTAGGCGATCTTCCACCTGTTGAGAACCTCAAATGTCCTACATAAATGACACCTGGATAAGTTGTAGGCAGCTATGAAAGACCTGAGAGAGCAAAAGTCATCTTCCATGGAAAACAACCTGGTCAGGATGTAGGGATATGTATGAATCAGCCTCTCTCTTATTAATGTAGAGAAGATGGACCAAACCAGGCCTGTGTGGAGAGCTGTTCCTGTGTGCCTATGGTTGATATACCATTCTAACTTGTGAAAGTGTCACAGGAAGCAGGGGCAGCCTCCATCTCATGGGACCCTTGGAGTCAACTCTTAGGACAAAGTGGTTGCCAAGGCAGTGAACTCATTCAATTCCTGAAGGAAGTGACTTACCTCACTTCCGTGGTGATCAAACTCTCTGAACTTAGATCCAGTAAGCCAGGCACCCAGAGCCAGTCCAAGTCCCAGTCTCAGTGGTCTCACTTGTTTTGATTTTCCAAGGATAGAGTCAATCTTTCTTGATACCTACTGATGTGGGAATGGCCAAATAACAGGAAAGCTCTCAAGAGGGGCCTTTTCTGAGCAAGCAGGTAGGGGCTCACCCCTGGCTTCTGACAAGTTCACAGAGTTGACCAAGGAGACCTAATCTCATACAGGACAGGCCATCTCAGGGGAACATAGTGTGGCCCACCAGTCAGAGGACACTCCAGATAGTCACAGACCCATTTGAGGGAAGGAGGTGCCTTTGTTGTGTGGGTGTGGTTTTTTGGTTTGTCTCATATTCTGAGAATATGTAGGAAAGGTGGTTTGTTTGGTTTGTTTTGAACTATTTTAAATAAGTCATTTGACAAGGCGACTGTTTCTATGTCTGTGTATCGCGGTTGTAGACATTAGAAAAGAGAATGATTCAATGGATGTGTCCTGTCTGGTAGAAAGCTTCCCAGCATTCATCCTGCCCGATTTATGTATGGACTTTGGCTTGCCTTATCGATGGGCAACACCTGCTAATTTCCTAAGTTGCTGTTTTCTTCCTGAATTCTGGCCACTCTCCAGAAGAGGCTCATGGTTTTGTGTCCAAGATATGAATCACTTCCAAGCTCTGTGACATGGCTATGTTCTGGATAGCTGAAGTGAATGGCGAGAAGCTCAGAAAACTCAGATCACTGTGACCAGAAAAGTCTCAGTGGATAAACCCTGCTTTGGGACTTTTGCTTACATATTGTTCTGTTACCCTGAATGTCAGGAAGTTCTTTGCCTCAGGCCACCCCTTTGTGAAACCTGAAGAAAACAGTTTTCAAATGGAAATGAATGGAAATCACCTGTGGCTCTTTGCTTAATTGCTTTGGAAAGGGATGTGTCTGAATCAGCCTCTTAGCTCTGTGTGAGGCTGTTGATTAAATTCTCAGCCCCTTATGGATCTAAAGAAAGATCCCATGTGTGCATCCAAAACCAAAATGGCCGAAAGTACAGTCATTGCAGATGAAGTCTTTCGCCTTCCTCTGTAAGGTTCCTGACCTCTATAAAGTGAGAATAGGGAAGATACACCAAGCCAATTGATGTCTCCTTTTGGAAAAATTGTTCCACCAATGAGAGCATCAGCAAAATTACCCCAACACTACCACAAGTCGCTGCACCAACAGATAGTTCACAATGCATACATGTTAGTTCACAATGCATACAAGTGATACATATTCCAGGCAAGTTCTGCAAGCAGTTCAGTGATGGCTATTGCAGAAGCTGTAGATTGGTTTTATCTTTGTCTTCACCAGCACTGGGTTGAAGATTGGAATTATGGCAATAATGGCTAAAGAAAAAATTACTTACCATTCCAGAAGGCACTAAAAAACACAATTATCTTAACAATTTACATTATCTTGAAGAGAATTATTAAATATAATGAAAAGGAAAGGTGAAAGTCAACAAACAGTTCTGCTAAACTCCTTTTTTTGTTCACATATTAAAACAATCCTCAACAGTTGTTTACCCAATTTAAATTAAACTATTTAAATCACGTGAATAAAAAAAAAAATTTGGATCCATTTTTTCATGAGCGCACATCATATATGATATATGGATATATGTACATTCAAACATAAAACACAAAACACAAGTGTGCACAAATAATATAATATATACAACACATAACATAATAGTAAAGGCCTTATAACTTTTTACAGGTGAAATCACCATTGGAATGTCTAAAAACTCTATAGTCAAAAAATAGAACTGATCAGCAAAACATTAACCTAGGTCTTTATGAGCTCAAAAAAAAAAAAATAAAAAATACAACTTCATGATGTGGGAAAGGGCAATAATAAAATAGATATTGAAGAAAGCATCCTGGTTCTGTCGCAGATGTAAGGATAGCCAAACTGGAGTTTTGGATATCAGCTGTTATGAATTTGAGCCAAATCATCTTCTTTTTGGTATATAGAAATCACTTTAGTTAATTTCTCTGGAATCCATATTGCCTGCTGTTCTTCCTGTGGAAACACACAAACAGACCCCTGACTAAAGACAATCACTGGGTCAGGACTTTAGTTAATCTCTCCAAAATCCAAATCAGCTGCTGTTCTTCCTGTGGAAACACACAAACAGACGCCCGACTCCAGACAATTACTGGGTCAACACTTTTCCATTGTCCTATTAGAATATCCTTCCAAAGTACCTTGGGCTTATGCACATTTTTTGGAAACATATGCCTTTCCACAGCACTAAGTCCTGATGAATCCAAGTTTAAAAAGTTTAGAGTAAAAAGCGTTAATTTAAGTTTATCTTTGGGAAATATATACCCCTTCTCAATTCCGTCTTTGTGCTTTAATAAGTACATTTTTATTGTTTGATGTGCTCTTTCAACTATGCCTTGTCCCTGTGGATTGTATGGGATTCCTGTTATATGAGTAATGCCAAATGATGAGCAAAATTGTTTAAAAGAGTTAGAAATGTAACCGGGGGCATTATCTGTTTTTAACTGTTTTGGAATGCCCACAGTGGCAAAATTTTGTAAGCAATGAGCTATAACATCTTTAGTTTTTTTCTCCAGCATGAAGGGAGCCCATTAAAAATCCAGAACAAATATCAACTGTAACATGCAAATATTTTAATTTTCCAAATTCTGGCAAGTGTGTGACGTCCATCTGCCAAATATGGTTAGGTATCAATCCTCTAGAATTGACTCCAAGATTAACTTGTGGTAAAAAGGTCACACAATTTTGACATTGTTTTATAATTTGTCTAGATGTTCCTTAGTTTTTTTTGAAATGCTTTTGTAAAGTATAAGCATTGACATGGAACTTTTTAAGAAAATTTATTGCTTCTTCTAGTGTAAAGAAAATATGTATGTATGTCAATTGTAGTTTTATCTGCTAAATCATTGCCCAAACTAAGGGCTTTAGGCAATCCTGTATGTGCCCTGATATGTCCTATAAAGAATTGATCTTTTCTGTCCCAGATTAGACATTGTATAGTGGAAAGCAAAGATAAAACAGTAGAGAAAGGGGAAATCCTACCAGCATCTTCAAGGGATACTATAGCATTAACTATATACTGACTATCGGAAAATAAATTAAATACAGAATCTTTAAAAATCACAAAAGCTTGTAATACTGTACTAAGCTCTACCTTGTGAGCTGATTGTTTTGGTACTAAAAATATAAAAGTTGGATCAGGTGTAACTATTGCTGTTGTACCATTATTTAACCCATTGGTGAATATATTTGGAGCATTCATGATAGGTGTTTTCTTGTCATTTTTGGAAAAATTACAGGATGCGATGACCAAAAAGACAATAAAAGATAAGATGGTAAGTGGTTATCAAATGAAACATTAGATTTACACACGATTATTGCCCAAGTATTTAACTAATTAGCTAATTCATCAATTAGATTCATAGTATATGGAGTAATAATTTTATTGGGTGAAATTCCACACACACTCTTTTTGCTGCTTTTATTCCTACGAGTATTAATTCTCCCTCAGCCTCAGGATAGCAAGTAATAATAGTGTTAGAAGAATAAGATAAATGTATCCATAATAATGGACCTTCTTCCCAAAATACTCCTGTAGAAATATTTTTTTTTGTTGTTAGTACAATAAATAATAAATGCAAAATTATATCAACTCTATCCAAAAGCATATTTCCCATATATGTTTCAATGATTTTTATTGCTTTTCTTGCTTCAGGCATTAACATTCTGAGTGAATTTGGATCTCATGGTCCTTTTAGGATATCAAATAAAGGTCCCAACTCTCTTGTTGGTATACCTAGTACCTAGATGAGGCCTTATCCAATTTAAGTCTCCTAAAAACTCTTGAAAGTCATTAATTGATTTGAGTTGATCTACTCGTATTTGAATTTTTGGTTGACTGACCATGGTTGAGGATAATAGAGCTACTAAATAATTAATTGGAAAATTTAATTGTATTTTACCTATTGCTATCTCTAGGTTATAATTTTTTAATACGTTTGTAAGTGTGGCATACCATTCTAGCAATGGGTTTTTAACTTTGTGTGCTAATAATACATCATCCATATAGTGAAAAGTTTGTATTTCAGGAATTTGATTTCTAAGTGGCTGGATTACTTTGTTAACATAAATTTGACGCATAGTTGGGCTGTTAGCCATCCCTTGAGGGAGTACTTTCCACTCATATCTCTTGTCCGGACCTTCATGATTCAGTGCAGGTATAGTAAATGCAAAACTTGGAATATCCTCAGGATAAATTGGAATTGAAAATAAAACGATCTTTAATATCTACAACGAAAACATACCAAGTTTTTGGCAAAGCAGACAATTGAGGAATCTCTGATTGAGCAGGTCCCATAATAACCATCCCATTATTAATGGCTCTTAAATCTTGCAATAATCTCCATTTACCAGATTTCTTTTTAAGGACAAAAATGAGAGTATTATGGGGAGACACAGAAGGTTGTATATGTCCTTCCGCTAATTGTTGTTTGACCAGGTCATGGGCTACTTGTATCTTTTCTTTAGTCAGGGGCCACTGAGGAACCCATACTGGTCTTTCTGATTTCCAAGTAATATTTATTATCTCAGTGGCCCTTTCTGAAAATCCAACCCATATCTATCTGTTTCTTGATCTTTTTGTATTGGTGCTGCTATACCTTGTTCTTGCTTTTCTAATCTTTTTCCTTTCCTAAAATCTTGTCTAGCCATAATAGTGGGTGAATTTTGATTGATGTTATTTGTTAATGTCAAACCTAATTGATCTAGGACATCTCATCCCCATTAATTTACGGGAAGATGTTCCAATACATATGGCTGTATAGTTCCTTCACATCCTTCAGGATCCTTCCAATCTAATACCGTTGCACTTTTATAAGGATTAGTCGCCACTCCTAGGCCTCGAAGCGTTTGAGTGGCTTGTTGTAATGGCCAATGTTTTTGCCATTCTTGATGACAGATGATGCTAAGGTCTGCACCTGTATCCAGTAGCCCATTGAATTCATGTCCTTGAATATTTAGTTTTAGCATGGGGCGAGAATATAAATTTAAAGAAAGCATAGCCCAATCTACACCTGTGGAGCCTAATCCCTTGGAACCTCTTTCTACAGCATAACTGTAAAATTTATCATGTGGGCTGGGTATTATTAGTAATTGTGCTATTCTATCTCCTGGAGAAATTACTGATATACCCTTTGGAGAACTGGCTATAATTTTTATTTCACCTTCATAATCGGGATCAATTACCCCAGGACTCATCATAAGTCCTTTTAGAGTAGAAGAGCTGCATCCCAATAATAAGCCTACTGTTCTTTTGGGAAGAGGTCGTTTCACCCCTGTGGGAATGATTTGAACTCCCATCTCTGGAGTTAGTATTGATCTGGCGGAGGCACAGATGTCCAACCCTGCGCTCCCTCTGGTTTGTCTGATGAGGGATCTGATGAACAATGTGTCGTGGGCACTACACTGATGGGGTTGCTGGTTTCCTCCAGTGCTCCATATATTTGCGGTTTCGGGCCCCAGAGCATTGGGCCCCCCTCTCCATTTTTTTGGCAATGGAGCCGGATGCCTTTCTCATGATATCGTGGATAAACACCTGGTGCTTGTTGTTTTTGATAATGAAGTACCCTCTATGGTGGTTTGAGAATGGTATTCATTAGCCCAATGTCTCCCTCTACGTCATCGTGGCCAAATACCCGGTATTCTTAGTCCTTTGATACCTAGTTTGTTAAACCCTCCTCCTATGGGGCAATTCCTTTTAAAAAGTCCTGTTTGTTCACAATTGTAGCATGTTCTTGGCCTGTCTTCTAAAGCCTGTTTTACTAAAGCTGCCACAATTTGCCCTTTTTCATTAATGTCTCTGGCATCTAAAGCCTGTTTTATTGCAGCTGCCACGACTTGCTCTTGTTCATTAATGTCTCTACCAAATTTAATAAATGTGTTCAAATCTTCATGTTTCCATGGTCTAATGATACCTCTGCAGCAATGATTCGCTTGGTCATAAGCCAGTTGTTTTAATAATGGCATTGCTTGTTCTGTATTTCCACAAACTCTGTAGCTGTTTCAATAAGCCTATCTACAAATCCAGCGTAAGATCATTAGCTCCTTGTATTACCTTAGATAATTGACCTTGTAAACCTCCATGTCCTTGTAAGTCTTCCATGCCCTAACTGCCTCTACAGCAATTTGTGCGTATATGCCAGGATCATATGGAATTTGTTGTTGCTGATCCTCATAAGGTCTCTTTTCTAACAACAAATCTAGATTTCTCTGAGGATAACCAGCTGCTGCATTTCGCCTAGACATCTCTTTGCAAAATTCCTCATTGGCAACCTTCCATAATAGGTATTGACCTCCATTTAGCACAGCTTTACACATATAGCCAATCTGCTGGCGTCATGTCAAGGTGTTAATGGATTCGACCAAGCTTACAATGAAGTGTGCTTGAGGACCATATGTTGTTACAGCCTCTTTTAGCTGCTTCACTATTTTGAAATTTAAAGCATGGTGAATTCGCTGCCCTCCTACCTCAAATACAGGGCATGTTAATACTTGAGATCCTGTCTCAGGATCCGAACTATCAACTGTTGGGGTTGGGGGCCTCCCAGCACATGGAGGTGGCCTTGTTAGTTGGACATTTACATCCTCTGGTGACAGAAAGGTGTTAGTAGCAGTCTCCTTTTTTAACTTTGCCCCTGATTGCTTTTTATGCTCTAAACTTGGTTCCTCTATCTTTGTCTGAACTGAAGGCTTTGGACTAAGCAAACCAGATATGAACGTCCACAATGGCAATGTGCCAACTGGCATAGTCCCTCAGCTGCTCTTTTCTAATCCTTTTAAATCTTCACCATGATGGTTCCATTGTGATATATTTAATGACTCCTCCTTCAAAAGCCATGGGCTACATTTTTGTATTGTATCAACAAATACCCTGACTGTCCTTGATATTTCTGAGATGCCTCCTTTCTCTAACAATTTATTTAACACTCTTTCAGTTTGTTTTTTACTAATTTCTGATCCTGTATTTCTATTATAATACAACCCAACAAGATGACGCCAAACAAAACTGAGACAGAATGAATTAAAAAGGGAACAACAAAAAGTCATTATAGACTTTCTATCCTCCTGACATGTGCATCCGTCCTTTATACCTATCTGTTCCTCAGACGTAAATAGTTTTTTCTCAGATGTGAGTGGTTTTTCTTCCGTCCCACTCATCTCCAGGAACAGGCAACTTAAAACAAAAGTGAAGCAAAACAAAGGAGTCATCTTAAAATGGCTACCCATCCTTTCACCTTGCCCAGAGGGGCAAGCAGTTTACCTTATCACTTACCCTCAGTCGTTCCCCATGTGAGCCACCAAATGCTGCAGTCTGGCTGGGCATGATTCAGGAGCCACTTGTCAAAAAAAAAAAAAAAAAACTAACTTTATTTTTAGAACCACACACGGCAAACAAAACAACTCCTCAGGAAAAACCCTCAGAGCCCAACTGCCACTACTGGCTTCCTTGTAAAGTCTCTCTCTCACACACAAGCCTCTCCACCTGCCACAATCCTACTGCTCTTGAGGCCGATTGGCTGGGTGGAGCCAAAAAAGTTCCCCAAGGAGCAGCTCCATGGTCTGAAAGGGCAGGGAAACAGCCCAATGAGCATCACCACAGAGGAGCCAATCAGCTAGATGATGCTGAGGTCGCTGTGAGCCAATAATCAGCCGGCAGCTGGAAATTTGCTGGCAGCTGGAAGTTTGCTGGGGCCCCTTCAGCTGTGGCTCTCAACAAATTCCTGTCTCATTTCTCTGTAGCCTATTCAGCACATGTATTTTTATATGCACATATAGTATCCTATCTGTTATCACATGTACATTTTTGTGAGGTGGCTGACTTGGCAGATACAAATTATGAGAAGAGATCACTCCTCCTAAACTTTGTTGGAACTGAAAATTCAAAATATGGGTGAGCTTCCTAGTAGAACAACATTATACATAAATCCATTTTCAGTGAAATAAATATTTTTGCATCTGTGGATGACATATATATTTCATGATGAATTTTGATTGGAATACACACTCTACAAATTTTTCAAAATATGAAATATATGAGTCTTATTATACACTCCTTAAAATCATTCATATTCATGTATGTGGATTTATGATCAACTTTTCACAAGATAATTCTCAGAAATATTCATCAACCTGAAATACATATTTGTTACCTAGTACTGAAAGATAACTTCAGTGGATGGTGCATACAAATCCTAATATTTCTACAGTAATACCCAGTTTAATATCAATGCAAGTAGTTTCCTATGGGACATGATGTGTATTTTCGGGTTCATTTTTATTCAACAGTGGTACATTACTATTTTCTCAGTTTATGCACATCATAGGATATATATTTCATCCACAAGTTCACAAATTTATAGGCATTTGTTTCAATTTCAATCACTTCCTGCTTCAGAACACATATATTCCTCCAGATTTTTTGACTGGTCTTTTCATGAGACTTCTTTTCAAACACATTATTTTCGATTTCCATAATCACTTTTTAAGCAAAACTCACACATTCTTCTTGATAAACCATAACCCTAATATTACCGTTAGATTTATGACTGGTTATAATGAATGTATGTATATCAATTTAAGATTTCCTTTACATTTTCAGATATTAATTAAATAAATTATTTAAAGTTGGAACCAGTTACATTATTTGTTCACAGTATGGTCTATTCATGCATTATTTCTATATTCATAGACACATGGTACACCTCTTTGTTCCCCCAATACGAATTTATACGTCTTCAAAATATTGCTCCCAGTAATGGTGGAAGAAATACTCATGTCACCTAATCTACATACACATTTTATCACAGTAACATTCTGGACACAGAAAACAAAGGTCACTCTTATGATTGTACCAAAGCCTAAAAGGAAAGTGAGCATGCATTACTAAAAACATCCATGTCCAGGTTGCCTAATGCTCTCAAATGTAAATCCTATTGTTGACTATATATTTGTTTCTTCCTAAGATTATATATTCAATCTCAAGCCTGTTGAAAATATCTCATCCTATCCCTCACTTTAAACTTTGCCTGATTTCTTAAAGTCTCTATTGACATCTGCTTTCCTACATATTTTCCCCAGTTCTCATTGTGACTGACTCTTCACATGTGCTGATATTTACATTCACTCTCTACTTGAAAACCTATTGCTAGAGAACTTTTTGTCCAAATCCTATACTCACTCTTGTTTCTAAACCTAGCAACTATCTTCCTAATCCTACGGACTTTCTTTTTTTAATTGGATGTTCTCTTCAACATTCAATCATCCAAGGTACAAGGTCCTATGCCATTGAATATTGATTTATCTGAGACATCTGGGCAGGACATAACTCAAAGCTAAGTAACCCACTCAAGGGCCCAATGCCCTTCTGGGCTTCAAATTGTACCTAGATTTCTGTTTTCATACTTGTATTTCACCTATATATTCTTGTAAGTATCCCAGTCTCCCAATACCATTATTCATCCTTCAGAATGATTCCTAACCAAAATCGAATATGTTATTAACCCTAACCATAGACTTTTCCCTCAATCTAACTTTACACGTGAGCTGGGAGAGTGTGATCAGGAAAGTCTCAGTGGAGAAACCCTGCTTTGGGCCATTTGCTTACCTATTGCTCTGTTGCCCAGAATATCAGGAAGTTCTTTGCCTCAGGTCACCCCTTTGTGAAGCCTGAAGAAAGCTGTTTTCAAACGGAAATGAATGAGAATCACTTGTGGCTCTTTGGGTCAAATGAGTTCTTCAAGCCATGAAGAGGTGCTTGGGTTTTCTCATGACGCCAAATCACATAAAGAATCTATACCTATCAGTCAGTAGTAGTCAGTCAATATTGCTCCTAAAAATGGTGGAGAAATACTCATGTCAAATGATCTACATATATATATATATATATTTAATCACAGAAATATTCTGGGCACAGAATTCAAAGTTCACATTTATGATTGTACCAAAGCCTAAATGGAAAGTGAACATGGATTACTAACAATATCATGTCCAGGTTGCCTAATGCTCTCAAATGTAAATCCTATTGGTGACTACATATTTGTTTCTTCCTAAGATAATATATTCAACCTTAACCCTGTTGAAAATGTCTAATCCTATCACTCAGTATATACTTTGCCTGATTACCTAATGTCTCTATTTATATCTGCTTTCCTACATATTTTCCCAATTTCATCATTGTGACTGACTCTTCACATGTGCTGACATTTAAATTCATTCTCTAACCGAAAACCTATTGCTAAAGAACTTTTGTTGCAAATTCTACATGCACTCTTCTTCCTAATCCTAACTACTATCTTTCTAATCCTACTGACTATCCCTTTTTTACTGGATGTTCTTTTCTACATTCAATCATCCAAGGTACAAGGTCATATGCCATTGTATATCGATTTATCTGAGACATCTGTTCAGAAGTTAATTCAATGCTAAGTATCCCAAGCAAGGGCCCAATGCCCTTCTGGGCTTCAAATCATACTTAGATTTCTGTTTTCATGCGTACATTTCACCTCTATATTGTTATAAATATCGCAGGTTCCCAATACCATTATTCACCCAGCAAAATGATTCCTAACCCAAATCGAACCTGTTATTAACCCTAACCATACAGTATTCCCTCAATCTTACTTTACAGAAAAGCAGGGAAAGAGTTGGTCTTATAATACTGGAATGTAATGGATCTTCCACCTGGTGATAACCTCAAATGTCCATGGCGAAATGATCCCTGGAGAATATGTAGACAGCTATGAAGGACCTGAGAGAGCAAAAGGCATCTTCCATGGCAAACGGCTTGGTCAGGATAAAGGGTTTTGTCTGAATCAGCTTCTATTCTTAAAGCAGAGAACATGAGCCAACCCAGGCCTGTGTGTAGATCTGTTCCTGGGAGATTATGGTTGATATACAATTCAAAATTGTTAAAGTGTCACAGGAATTAGGGCCAGCCTCCATCTCATGGGAACCTTGGAAGCAACGTTTGGACAAAGTGGTTGCCAACAGAGTGACCTCATTCAGTTCCTGAAGGAGGAACTAAAAACAGTTCCATCACACTTCAGTGGTGATGGAACTCTCTGAACTTGGGATCCAGGATGCCAGGCACCCATAGCCAGTCCCAGTCGCAGTCCCAGTGGTCTCACTTGTTTGGATTTACAAAGACAGAGTCAGTCTTTCTTGGTACCTACAGATGTGAGGAAGGCCAAATGCAAGAAAGCTCTGAAGCAGAGCTTTTCCTGAGAAAGCAAGTAGAGGCTCCGCTGGCTCCTGACAACTTCACGGAGTTGGCCAAGAAGACCAGATCTAAGACAGGACAGGCCATTTCGGGGGAACATTATTGGCCCACAAGTCAGAGGACACTCCGGATAGTCACAGACCTACCTGGGCGAAGGAGGTGCCTTTTTGTTTGTGGTTATGAGTTTGTGGTCTTGTGTCATGTTCTTAGAATAGGTAGAAAAGTAGGTTTGTTTAGTTTGGAGTGGACTGTTTCTAGTAAGTCGTTTGACAAGGCGAGTGTTTCTATGTCTGTGTATCACATTGTGTCCGGGGTTGTAGACATTAAAAAAAATGCATCAATGGATGTGTCCTATCTAGTAGAAAGCTTCACAGCATTTATCCAGCCAAATTGATGAATGGACTGTAGCTTGCCTTATGGATGGGAAACACCTACTATCTTTCTAAGTTCCTGTTTTCTTCCTGAATTCTGGCCACTCTCCAGAATAAGCCCATGGTTTTGTGTCCAAGACATGTACCTCCTCCAAACTCTGTAACATGGCCATGAACTGGATAGCTGAAGTGAATGGCGAGCATCTCAGAAAACTCAGATATCAGTGTGAGCAGGAAAGTCTCAGTGGAGAAACCCTGCTTTGGGCCTTTTGCTTACCTATTGTTCTGTTGCACTGAATGTCTTGAAGGTCTTTGACTCAGGCCATCCCTTTGTGAAGCCTGAAGAAAACAGTTTTCAAATGGAAATGAATGGGTATACCTGTGGCTCTTTGCTTAATTGCTTTGGAAAGGGATTGTCTGAATCAGCCCCTTGGCCCTGTGTGAGGCTGTGGCTTAGATTCTCAACACTGATGGATTTAAAGAAATTTCCCATGTGTGCATCCCAAACCAAAATGGCCAAAAGAGCAGTCTTTGGGATGAAGTCTCTCGCCTACCTCTGTAAGGTTCCTGACCTCCATCAAGTGAGAATAGGGATTCTTTGAGTGAAATGAATTTTTCCAACTTACAGAGGCTAGGCTATAGGTGCTTGGGTTTTCCATGACTCCAATTTAAATAAAGATTCTAAACCCCACGGTCAGTTGGCCTCAAATTGGAGAAGTGGACCTGAATTAATGACAGGAGTATTTGATTACTCCAGGTTCACAGCAAGTGTCCAGGCCACCCTGACTTTAGGCAAATGAGAGGAAAGGGAACATATTTTGGACACTGTCTTGGTCTGCACACCTCATGGAAACCTCCAGCCACTGGTTATGATGAGTGTCTATATAAAAGAAGATGAGGGCCATATGGGAGTGTTTTGGTTTTAACTGTGGTCATTTGTGTGGTGGTTGGAAGAGATGACTTTGTCCACCTGGGCTTGAACTCTGGTATGATTCCCCTTAGAGACTGAGTTTTAGAACTGACCTCAGAGAAGTATTGCAATAAATAGTGTTGCAATTTTAGGAGGCCATGCATGAGAATCGCCCTTGGAAAATGAGATCTATTCCCAGGATGGCTTTCCACAGAGCTTGGGAAATCTAAGCCACGATATCCCAATATTTTATTCTTAAAGACTTTGCAGCCATAGTTGAGATTCCAAACACTCATGGACCTCACATTTTAGACCTCAATGGTCCTGGATTCATGTGACCTTTTGGCCACTCTTTGGAAAGGCTTGCCTGTGAGAGTTCTCCAGAGCTTTCATTTAAATGAGCTTCCTCACCATTTAATGGTTCCTGAATGAATTGAAACCCACAGTGCCTCAAATTTCATCTTTGAAAAATGGTGATATAAATACCATGAAACTTTTGAAATTCCCATGACCAGGTGGCACTGGAGAACCTGTGGATGTCCGGTTGCTGATCATGAGTGTACCAGACAGGGCCTTGATTGACTGGGTTTCGTGATAATGGTGTAGAACAGAGATGCCAATAAGTTGGAGCCTGCTGAGTAGTGAGTGTAGAGCAGTGGACTGTAGGTGTGTGAATAAATATTTTTGGTAGGACCACCTGGATCTGCCATTGGCTTCCAAAGACATGTGACTTGCATGGTGCAGGCAGCAGATCCTTATATGTAAAGGCATCTTGTTATATGGAGAGGTTTCAGGGCAATGCTCAGAATCAGGTTGCTATAGTCAAGGGGAAAACTATTTGGAATAGAAGCATGGTTTGTACATTCTCTTGGAGACCTTGACAAACCACACGTGACAGAACTCCCTCCAACATTTTGTCCCAGTTCAACTCCTTGTATTTCGTGAAGCCAATGTCAAACTCCCAGTGCAGCAGTAAAAAACACCACTAAAAGTGGAGGATGACCAACTGACTTCACAGACAACACGGGGAGACACTTAGCTCCCAGTGGCCACAGTTTACCGACAAAGAGAGAATTCATAACTGCTGTCTCATGTTCATTAGAAAATAAGTAACCATGTCATCCAGGTCACATAAATGCAGACCCAGATTTGATGGGGTCACTACAAATGAAGCTAATTCTCCTAACAATTACATATATTTCATGTGCCCAACCTCAGAGGAAGTTTCTCAAGAAGTCTTTAGGCCAGCACAGCTCCATGTTTGTGGAGTATTTACTCTCTCCCTTACTTTTGGAAACTGTTCTACCACCTCCAGTGTTGTGAACTCCTGAGCATTTTCCATTCCACATATGTATTCACATATTTTCTAACTCCTCTCAACTAATTGTGTCTTACTTGGAGCAATGGTTATGTCAAGGCTTCGTTCTGGATGAGAGTGGGAAGATTTTTGTGTAGCACATGTTTGCATACACATTAGATTCATTTTCCTATTTTCCATTTGAAATACTGAATCCCTGACACTAACCCATACCCTACTCGACTCTGACTACTAATCTTAATATAATGGAGAAAAAGAAACCTAACTAAATAGAAATACAGGCCTTTCATAGGAAGCATGGTGTATGCTTGGATTTGCCTTCTGCTTTATCAAGAGTATGTGTTATAAATCTAGTCAAGTTTTCATTGTAATATTTTTCCATGGAAAAATATTTAAAAGTTTTTTAAAGTTAACATATATGTAAATTCCTGTCTCTCTTTTTCTGTAGCCTATTGAGTACATGTATTTTTTTAAGCATATATAGTATCCTACCTGGTAACACACGTATATTCTTGTGAGCTCACTGACTTTGGATATAAAAATTGTGAGAAGAGATTAATTCCCCTAAATACTGATGGAACTGAAAATTCAACCTATGGGTGAGCTTCCTAGTGAAAAACATTATACATAAATCCATGTTCAGTAAAATAAATATTTTTGGATATGTGGATGTATTATATTTCGTGATGAATTTCAATTGGCATATATATTGCTAAATATTAATGTGTGTGTGTGTGTGTGTGTGTGTGTGCATATATATATATATATATATATATATATATATATATATATACTCTCTCCAGATTTTCCAAAATATGAAATAAGTGTGTCTTATTATACATTCCCTAAATTCATTCATGTTCCTGTATGAGTCAGTCTTTCTTGGTACCTACAGATGTGAGGAAGGCCAAATGCAAGAAAGCTCTGAAGCGGGGCTATTCCTGGGAAAGCAGGTAGTGGCTCACCGCTGGCTCCTGACAACTTCACAGAGTTGGCCAAGGAGACCAGATCTGAGACAGGACAGGCCATTTTGGGGGAACATAGTATGGCCCAAAAGTCAGAGGACACTCCGGATAGTCACAGACCTACTTGGGGGAAGGAGGTGCCTTTGTGGGTGTGGGTGTGGGTTTGTGGTTTTGTCTAATGTTCTGAGAATAGGTAAGAAAGGCGGTTTGTTTAGTTTGGAGTGAACTGATTCTAGTAAGTCGTTTGACACGGCGAGTGTTTCTAGGTCTGTGTATCCCACCGTGTACGTGGTTGTAGACTTTAGAAAACAGAAAGCTTCAATTGATGTGTCCTGTGTAGTAGAAAGCTTCCCAGCATTCATACTTCCCAATTTATGAATGGACTGCGGCTTGCCTTATCAATGAGCAACCCCTGATATCTTACTAAGTTTCTGGTTTTTTTTCTGAATCCTGGCCACTCTCCAGAATAGGCTCATGATATTGTTTCCAAGATATGTACCACCTCCAAACTCAGTGACATGGCCATGTACTTGATAGCTGAAGGGAATGGCGAGCGTCCCAGAAAACTCAGATATCTGTGATCAGGAAAAGTCTCAGTGGAGAAACACTGCTTTGGGCCTTTTGCTTACCTATTTTTCTGTTGCCCTGAATGTCAGGATGATCTTTGCCTCAGGCCACCCATTGGGAAGCATAAAGAAAACAGTTTTCAAATGCAAATGAATGGGCATTACATGTGGCTCTTTTCTTAATTGCTTTGGAAAGGAATGTGTCTGAATCAGGCTATAGGTCCTCTGTGAGGCTGTGGCTTAGATTCTCAGCACCTGATGCATCTAAAGAAAGATCCCATGTGTGCATCATAAACTACATTGGCTAAAAGAGCATTCATTGTGGAAGAATTCTCTCGCCTTTCTCTGTAAGGTTCCTGACCTCCATCAAGTAAGAATAGGAACCTTTGGTTCAAATAAGATCTTCAAAGCCCTGCAGAAACTAGCCCATAGGTGCTTGGGTTTTCAACTGAATCCAAATCACATGAAGAATCTATACCTGGTGCTGGGGATGTGGCTCACGCCCTAGCGTGCTCGCCTGGCATGCGTGCGGCCCGGGTTTGATCCTCAGCACCACATACAGACAAAGATGTTGTGTTCGCCAAATACTAAAAAAGAAAAGTATTAAAATTCTCTCTCTCTCCCCGTCTTTCTCACTCTCTCACTCTTTCTAAAAAAAAAAAAAAAAAAAAGAATCTATACCTGACAGTCAGTAGGCCTCATATTGGAGAAGCAGAGCAGTATTAACAGCAGGCCTATTTGATCATTCCTGGTTCCCAAGATGGGTGTCCAGGCCAACATGTCTTTATGCAAATGAGGGCCAAGGGAGGTTATTTTGGACACTGTCTTGTGCTGCACCCCTCATGGAAAACTCCAGCCAGAGGTTATGATGAGTGTCTGTATGGACGAAGATGAGGGCCATGTGGGAGTGTTTTGGTTTAAATTGTGGTCATTTGTGTGGCAGTTGGAACAGATGCCTGGGTCCACCTGGACTTGAACTCTGGTGTGATTTCCCCTTAGAGAATGAGTTCTGGAACAGACCTCAGAGAAGTACTGGCATAAATTGTGTTGGGATTTTATGAGGCCACGCATGAGAGTCACCCTTGGAAACTGAGATCTTGGCCCAGGGTGGCTTTTCCCAGAGCACTTGGAATCTCAGCCAGGATATCACATGATTTTATTCTGAAAAACTTGGCAGCCATAACTGAGAGTCAAAACACACATGGACATCACATTGTAGACCTCAATAGGCCTGGATTCATGTGACATTTTGGCCACTGTTTGGGAACCTTCCTGTGAGGGTTCTCCAGAGATTTCATTGAAATGAGCTTCCTCACCATTTAATGGTTCCAGAATAAATTGAAACCCACAGTGCCTCCAACTTCCTCCTTGAAAAGTGGCTAGATAAATACCATGAAATTTTTAAAATTCCCATGACCAGGTGGCACTGGAGAATCTTTGGATATCCTGAGGATGATCATGAGTATACCAGTCAGTGCCTTGATTGACTGGTTTTTATGAAGATGGTGCCGAACAGAGATGCCAAGAAGTTGAAGCCTGCTGAGGAGTGGGCATAGAGCAGTGGTGGGCAGGTGTGTGATAAAACATCTGTGGTGGGGCCATGTGGATCTCCCAGTGGCTTGAAATGCCTTGTGACAGACATGGTGCAGCCAGCAGTCCCTTCTATGTAAAGGCATCTTGTTATATGGAGAGGTTTCAGGGCAATGTTTAGAATCGGGTTGCTATGGTCATGGGGGCAAGCTATGTGGAATATAAGCCTGGTTGATGCATTCTTCTGCAGACCCTGACCTACCACAGGTGACAGATCTCCCTCACGCACTGGGTAACAGTTGAATTCTTTGTATTTCGTGAAGCAAATACAAAAATTCCATTTCAGCAGCAAGAAACACCACAAAAAGTGAAGGATGCCCAAATGGTTTCACAGTCCACATGTGGATACACTTAGCCCCCCGTGGCCACAGTTTACCCTAAAAGAGAGAATTCAACATTGCTGCCTCATGTTCATTGGAAAATAAGAAACCATGACCTCCAAGTCACATAGATGCAGACCCAGATTTGATGGTCTCACTACAAAGAAAGCTAAAATTCCCAACAACAACATATATTTCAAGTGCCCAATGTCAGAGGCAGATTCTCAAGAAGTCTTTAGGCCAGCAGAGCTCCATGGTTGTGGAGTGTTTACCCTGTCCCTTACTTTTGGAATCTCAGAAGGGAGGAAGATACACCAAGCCAATTGATGGCTCCTTTTGAAAAAATTGTACCACCAATGACATCATCAGCAAATATAACCCAACACTACCACAAGTTGCTGCACAAACAGATAGTTTACAATGCATACATGTGAGTTCACAATGTGTCCAGGCAAGTTCTGCAAGCAGTTCAGTGATGGCTATTGCAGAAGCTGTAGATTGGTTTTATCTTTGATTTCACCAGCACTGTGACGAAGATAGAAATTCTGGCAATAATGGCTAAAGAAAAAATTATGTAACATTCCAGAAAACACTGAAAGAAAACAATTTTCTTAACAATTTACATTGTCTTGGAGAGAATTATTAAATATAATGAAAAGGAAATGTGAAAGAAAACAAACAGATCTGTTAACCTCCTTTTTTTGTTCACATTTTAAAACAATCCTCAACAGCTGTTTACCCAATTTAAATTAAACCATTTAAATAATGTGAATAAAAAAATATTTGGATCAATTTTTTCATGAGCCCTCATCATATATGATATATGGACATATGAACATTCAAACATATAACACAAAACACAAGTGTGCACACATAATATAATACATACAACACATAACCTAATAGTAAAGGCCTTATAACTTTTTACATGTGAAATCTCCATTGCAATGTTTAAAAACTCTATTGTCAAAAAATAGAACTGATCACCAAAACATTAAACTAGGTATGTATGAGCTCAAAAAAACAAAATAAAATGTGGGAAAAGGCAATAATAAAATAGATATTGAAAAAAGCATCCTGGTTGTATCTTAGATGTAAGGGTAGCCAAACTGGAATTTTGGATATCAGCTGATATGGACTTGAGTCAAATCATCTTCTTTTTGTTCTGTAGAAATCGCTTCAGTTAATCTCTCTGGAATCCAAATCGGCTGTTGTTCTCTCTGTGGAAACACACAAACAGGCCCCTGGCTCCAGACAATCATTGGGTCAGGACCTTGGTTAATCTCTCTGGAATCCAAATCGGCTACTGTTTTTCCTGTGGAAACAGACAAACAGACCCCCGACTCCAGACAATTACTGGGTCAGGACCTTTCCATTGTCCTGTTAGAATATCTTTCCAAAGAACCTTGGGCTTATTCACATTTTTTGGACACATATGCCTTTCCCCAGCACTAAGTCCTGATGAATCCAAATTTTAAAAGTTTAGAATAAAAAGGGTTATTTTAAGTTTGTCTTTGGGGAATATATACCCTTTCCCAATTGCGTCTTTTTTGCTTTAATAAGTACTTTTTAATAGTTTGATGAGCTTTTTCAACTATGCCTTGTCCCTGTGGATTGTATGGGATTAATGTTATATGAGTAATGCCAAATGATGACCAAAATTGTTTAAAAGAGGTAGAAGTATAACCAGGGGCATTATCTGTTTTTAACTGTTTGGGAACGCCCACAGTGGCAAAATTTTGTAAGCAATGAGTGATAATATCTTTAGTTTTTTCTCCGGCATGAAGGGTGCCCATCAAAAATCCAGAAGAAGTATCAACTGTAACATACAAATATTTTAATTTTCCAAATCCTGGCAAGTGTGTGATGTCCATCGGCCAAATATGATTAGGTATCAATCCTCTAGGATTGACTCCAAGATTAACTTGTGGTAAAAAGGTCACACAATTTTGACATTGTTTTATTATTTGTCTAGCTTTTTCCTTAGTTATTTTAGAAGGCTTTTGTAAGGTATTAGCTTTGACATGGAACTTTTTACGAAAATTTATAGCTTCTTCTAGTGTAGAGAAAATATGTATGTCATGTGTACTTTTATTTGCTAAATCATTGCCCAAACTGATGGCTCCAGGCAATCCTGTATGTGCCCTGATATGTCCTATAAAGAATGGATCTTTTCTGTCCCAGATTATACTTTGTATAGTGGAAAGCAAGGAGAAAACAGTAGAGGAATGGGAAATCCTACCAGCATCTTCAAGGCATACTATAGCATTAACTATATGCTGACTATCAAAAATAAATTAAATACAGAATCTTTAAACATCACAAAAGCTTGTAATACTGCATTAAGCTCTACATTTTGAGCTGATTGTTTGGGTACTAGAAATGTAAAAGTTTGATCAGGTGTAACTATTGCTCCTGTACCATTATTTGATCCATCAGTAAATATATTTGGAGCATTCATGATAGGTGTTTTTCTTGTCAATTTTGGAAAAATTACAGGATGTGATGACCAAAAAGACAATAAAGGATTAGATGGTAAGTGATTATGAAATGAAACATTAGATTTGCACATGATTATTGCCCAAGTATTTAACTCATTAACTAACTCATCAATTTGATTCAGAGTATGTGGAGTAATAATTTTATTGGGAGCAATCCCAAGCACTCACTTTGCTGCTTTTATTCCTTTGAGTATTAATTGTCCTATAGCCTCAGGGTACCTAGTAAGAATAGTGTTAGGAGAATAAGATAAATGTATCTATAATAATGGAACTTCTTGCAAAAATACTCCTGTAGGAATATTTTTTGTTGGTAGACAATAAATAATAAAGGCAAACTTATATCAATTCTATCCAATTGCATATTTTCCATATATGTTTCAATGATTTTTAATGCCTTTCTTGCTTCAGGCGTTAACATGTACCATGAATTGGGATATGATGGACCTTTTAGGATATCAAATAAATATCCCAACTCTCCTGTTGGTATACCTAGATAAGGCCTTATCCAATTTATGTCTCCTAATAACTTTTGAAAGTCGTTATGTGATTTGAGTTGATCTACTTGTATTTGAATTTTTGGTGGCGGTACATGGTTGAGGATAATAGAACACCTAAATAATTAATTGGAAAATTTAATTGTACTTTATCTATTGCTATATCTAGATTATTTTTTAATAAGTTTGTAAGTGTGGCATAACATTCTAGCAATGTGTTTTTAGCTTTGTGTGCTAATAATACATCATCCATATAGTGAAATATTTGTAGTTCAGGATTTTGATTTCTAAGTGGCTTGATTACTTTGTTAAAATAAATTTCACACATTGTTGGGCTGTTAGCCATCCCTTGAGGCAGTACTTTCCATTCATATCTCTGATCAGAACCTTCATGATTCAGTGCAGGGATAGTAAATGCAAAACGTGGACTATCCTCAGGATGAATTGGAATTGAAAAAAAAAAAAAACCTTTAATATCTATAAGTAATTTTGTTAAACCCTCCTCCTATGGGCAATTCCTTTTAAAATGTCCTGTTTGTTCACAATTGTAGCATGTTCTTGGCCTGGCATCTAATGCCTGTTTTAGTGCAGCTGCCACAATTTGCCCTTCTTCATTAATGTCTCTGGCATTTAAAGCCTGTTTTACTGCAGTTGCCACGACTTGCTCTTGTTCATTAATGTCTCTACATAATTTAATATATGTGTTTAAATCTTCATGTTTCCATGGTCTAATTATATCTCTGCACCAACTATTCGCTTGCTCATAAGCCAGTTTTATTAGTAATAGCATTGCTTGTTCTGTTTTCCCAGAACCTCTGGTACCTGTTTGAATAAGCCTATCGACAAATTCAGCATAAAGTTAATTAGCTCCTTGTATTACTTTAGATAATTGACCTTGTAAACCTCCAAGTCCTTGTAAAGTCTTCCATGACTTAATTGCATCTACAGCAATTTATGCACATACACGAGAATCATATGCAATTTGTTGCTGCTGATCCTCATAAGGTCCCTTTCCTAACAACATATCTAGATTTCTCTGAGGATAACCAGCTGCTGAATTTCGCATAGCCGTCTCCTTGCAAAATTCCTCATTGTCAACCTTCCATAACAGGTATTGTCCTCCATTTAGCACAACTTTACACATATTAGTGCAATCCGCTGGCTTCATGTTCAAGTTGTTAATGGTTTCGACCATGCTTACAGTGAAGGGTGCTTGAGGACCATAGGTTGTTACAGCCTCTTTTATCTGCTTCACTGTTTTGAAATTTAAAGCATGGTAAACTCGCTGCCCTCCTACCTCAAATATAGGGCATGTTAATATTTGAGATCTTGTCTCAGGATCCCAACTATCAACTGTGGGGGTTGGGGGCTTCCCAGCATATGGAGGTGGCCTTGTTAGTTGGACACTTACGTCCTCTGGTGATAGAAAAGTATTAGTAGCAGTCTCCTGTAGAGGTGGTTCTGTTGGTTGGACACTTACACCCTCTGGTGATAGAAAGGTGTTAGTAGTAGTCTCCTGTTGTAAATTTCCCCCTGATGGCTTTTACTGTTTTACACTTTCTTTCTCTGTCTGACTAGCTTGAGAGGCCTTCTCTTTTACATGATTTTTTTCCTCTGTCTGACTGGTTCGAGAGACCTTCTCTTTTACTTGAATTTTTTCCTCTGTCTGACTAACTTGAGAGACCTTCTCTTTTACTTGAATCAATATGTCTTCTCCTTCCTCTACCATTGTCTGAACTGAAGGCTTTTGACTAAACAAACAAGATACGAAAGTCCACAATGGCAATGTGCCAACTGGCAGAGTCCCTGGGCTTTTCTTTTCTATTCTTTTTAAATCTTCACCATGATGGTTCCATTGTGATATATTTAACAACTCCTCCTTAAAAAGCCATGGGCTACATTTTTGTATTGTATCAACGTATGCCCTGACTGCTCTTAATTTTACTGGGATGCCTCCTTCCTCTAACAATTTACTTAACACTTTTTCAGTTTGTTTTTTTTTTTCTAATTTCTGATGCCATATTTCTACTATAATACAACCCAACAAGATAACACCAAACAAAACAGAGATAGAATGAAATAAAAATGGAAAAACAAAATATCATTATAGCCTTTCTCTCTATCTGTTCCTCAGACACAAATAGTTTTTCCTCAGATGTGAGCGGTTTTTCTTCCATCTCACTGGTCTCCAGGGACAGGCAATTTAAAGCAAATGTGAAGCAAAACAAAAGAGGAATATTAAAATGGCTACCTATCCTCTTGTCCTGCCCTCAGGGGCGAGCAGTTTACCTTATCAGTTACCCTCAGTCGCTCCCCATGCGAGCCACCAAATGCTGCAGTCTGGCTGGGCACAATCAGGAGCCACTTTTCAAAAGAAAGCAAGTTTATTTTTAGAACCACACACGCCAAGCAAAAGAGCCTCTCAGGAAAAACCCTCAGAGCCCCAACTGTCACCACCGGCTTCCCACAAGCCTTTCCCTCCCACACAAGCCTCTCTCCACTTCCCACAATCCTCCTGCTCTTGAGGCCGATTGGCTGGGTCACGTGCGGAGTCAAAAAAGTCCCCCAATGAGCAGCTCTGTGATCTGAAAAGGCAGGGAAGCAGCCCAATGAGCATCACCGCAGAGGAGCCAATCAGCTAGATGTTGCTGGGGCCGCTGTGAGCCTAATATCAGCTGGCAGTCTGAAAGGGTGGGGAAACAGCTCAATGAGCATCTCCAATGAGCATCACCGCAGAGGAGCCAATCAGCTAGATGTTGCTGGGGCCACTGTGAGCCAATCATCAGCCGGCAGCTGAAAGTTTGCAGGCAGCTGGAAGTTTGCTGGGCCCCTTAGGCTGCAGCTATGAACAGGAGTTGTATGCACCATTCACTGAAGGTAGTTTTCAGTACTAGGAAACAAATATGTATTTCAGGTGGATGAATATTTCTGACAATAATCTGGTGAAAAGTTGATTATAAATCCACATACTTGAACATGAATGAATTTAGGGAGTGCAAATAAGACATATATATTTCATATTTTGAAAAATCTGTAGAGTGTGTGTGTATACACACACACACACACACACACACACACACACACACACAGATATTAAAATGTAGCAACATATATGCCAATCGAAATTCACCATGAAATACACATCATTCACAGATCCAAACATATTCAATTTACTTAACAGGGATTTATGTATAATGTTGTTCTACTAGGAGGCTCTCCCATAGTTTGAATTTCAGTTCCAACAGCGTTTACGAGGAGTGATCCCTTCTC
This sequence comes from Callospermophilus lateralis, assembly GCF_048772815.1. Lineage (NCBI taxonomy): Eukaryota > Metazoa > Chordata > Mammalia > Rodentia > Sciuridae > Callospermophilus > Callospermophilus lateralis. The sequence goes on along the minus strand of NW_027513592.1, from coordinate 1,452,453 downwards.
AAAATTTGTATCTGCAAAGTCAGCCACCTCACAAGAATGTAGGTGTGATACCAGCTGGGATTCGATATGTGCATATAAAAATACATGTGCTGAATAGGCTACACACAAAGGGAGACAGGAATTCACATATTTGTTAACTTTAAAAACACATGGATATCTATTTCAATTAAAAATAGACTGGATTTATAACACCTAACCTTTATCATGCAAAAGGCAAGTTCAAGAATACACCATGCCTCTTCTGAACTGCTTGTATTTCAATTCTGATTTGGTTTCTTTTCTGCATCATATTAGAATTAGTAGTCAGAGTGTAGTAGGGTATAAGTTAGTGTCAGGGATTCAGTATTTCAAATGGAAAATTGGAAAATGAATCCAATGTGTATGCAATATGTGTTACACAAATAACTTCCCACTCTAATTCAGAAAATGGCTTGACATAACCTTCGCCCAAAGAAAGACAAAATTAGAGGAGAAGAGTCAGAAAATCTGTAAATACATATATGGAATGGAAAATTCTCAGAAGTTTAAAACTTTTGAGGCTTTAGAGGAGATTCCAAAACTTAGGGACAGGGTAAAACTCCACAAACATGGAACTCTACTGGCCTAAAGACTTCTGGAGATACTGACAATGAGGTTGGGCACTTGAAATATACGTTGTTGTCAGGAGCTTTAGCTTCCTTTTTAGTGAGAACATCAAAGCTGAGTCTGCATCTATGTGACCTGGAGGACACGGTTTCCTATTTTTCAATGAACATGAGGCAGCAGTGTTGAATTTTCTCTTTGTAGCTAAACTGTGACCACTCAGGGCTAAGTGTCTCCCCATGTGGACTTGAAAGCCATTTGGTCATCCTCCAGTGTTCGTGTTATTTCTTGCTCCTGCACTGGGTGTTTTGTATTTGCTTCAAGGCATATAAGGAGTTCAACTGAGACACAGTCCTGGAGGGTGTCCTGTAATATGTGGGGGGTCAGGGTCTGCAGGAGAATGCAACAACCAGGCTTCTATCCAACATTGCTTGCCCCCTTGATCATAGCAACCAGATTGTGAACATTGCCCTGAAAACTCTCTATGTAACAATATGCCTTTATATACAAGGGTGTGCTGGCTGCACCATGTCATTCACAAGCCATTTGGAGCCAGTGTAAGATCCACATGACCCCACCACAGATGTTTTATCACACACCTGCACACCACTGCTCTAGGCCTACTACTCAGAAAGCTCCAACTTACTGACATCTCGGTTCTAGGCACTGTCTGGTACCCTCATGATCAGCAACAGGACATCCTAAGGTTCTCCAGTGCCACCTGGTCATGGAAATTTCAAAAATGAAGTTTTTGAAATTTCATAAATGAAGTTGAAGGCACTGTGGGTTTCAATTCATTCAGGAACCATTAAATGATGAGGAAGCTCATTTCAATGAAAGCTCTGGAGAACTCTCAGATACAAGGCTTCCCAAAGAGTAGGCAAAAGGTCACATTGTGGTCTACAATGTGAGGTCCATGTGTGTTTTTACTCTCAACTACGGCTGCCAATCTTTCAGAATAAAATCATGGCATATCTTGGATGAGATTCCCAGTGCTCTGTGGAAAGCCCCCGTGGGCGTAGATCTCAGTTTCCAAGGACGACTCTCATGGGTGGACTCCTAAAATCCAAACACAATACATGGCAATACTTCTCTGAGGTCAGTTACAGAACACAGTCTCTAAGGGGAATCACACCTGAGTTCAATCCTAGGTGGACCCAGTCATCTCTTCCAAACGCCAAACAAATGACCACAATTAAAACCAAAACACTCCCACATGGCCCTTATCTTCTTCCAATAGACACACATAATAACCATTGGCTGGGGGTTTTCATGAGGGGCGCTGTGCAAGACAGTGTCCAAAATAAACTTCCTTGCCCCTCATTTGCCTAAAGTCAGGGTGTCCTGGACACCCTTCCTGTTAACCATGAGTGATCAAATAGGACTGCTGTTAATACTGTTCCAATTCTCCAATTTGAGGCCTACTGGCTCTGGGGTTTAGATTCTTTATGTGAATTGGAGTTATGAGAAAACCCACGCATCTCTGGGCTAGCCTCTGCAGGGCTTTGAAGAACTCATTTGACCGAAAGATCCCGATTCACAATTGATAAAGGTCAGGATCCTTAGAGGAAGGCGAGAGACTTCATCCACAATGACTGCTCTTTTGGCCATTTTGGTTTTGGATACAGAAGAGATTTTTTTTAGATCCCTCAGGTGCTGAAAATCTAACCACAGCATCACAGAGGGCAAAGAGGCTTATTCAGACCCATCCCATTTCAAAGCAATTAAGCAAAAAGCCACAGGTGATGCCCATTCATTACAATTTGAAAACTGTTTGCTTCAGCCTTCACCAAGGGGTGGCCTGAGGCAAAGACCTTCCTGACATTCAGGGCAACAGAACAATAGGTAAGCAAAAGGCCCAAAGCAGGGTTTCCCACTGAGACTCTTCTGGTCACGCTGGTATCTGAGTTTTCTGAGATGCTCGCCATTTCCTTCAGCTATCCAGTACATGGCCATGTCACAGAGTTTGGTGGTGGTACATATCTTGAACACAAAACCATTTGCCCATTCTGGACAGTGCCCACAATTCAGGAAGAAAACAGAAACTTAAGGAGATAGGAGGTGTTGCCAATCGAAAAGTCAAACCGCAGTCCATTCACAAATTGGGCAGAATGAATGCTGGGAAGCTTTCTACTAGACAGGACACATCCATTGATACATTCTCTTTTCTAATGTCGACAACCACGGACACAGTGGGATACACAGACCTAGAAACACTCGCCTTGTCAAATGACTTACTAGAAATAGTCCACTCCAAACCAAACAAACTGCTTTTCCTATCAATTCTCAGAACATGTGACAAAGCCACAAACACACACCCACACCCACAAAAGCAACTTCTTTACCCAAGAAGGTCTGTGAATATCCGGAGTGTCCTCTGACTGGTTGGCCATTATTTGTTCCCCCAAAATGGCCTGTCCTGTCTCAGATCTGGTCTCCTTGGCCAACACTGTGAAGTTGTCAGGAGCCAGGGGTGAGCCACTACCTGCTTTTTCATGAAAGACCCCTCTCCAGAGCTTTCCTGGCATTTGGCCATCCTCATATCAGTAGGTACCAAAAAAGACTTACTCTGTTCTTGGTAAATCCAAATAAGTTAGCCCACTGGGACTGTGACTGGGACTGTCTCTGGATGCCAGGCTTCTTGGATCCCAAGTTCAGAGAGCTCCATCACCAATAAATTAGTTAGTTCACTTCCTTCAGGAACTGAATTATGACACTGCCTTGGCAACCACTTTGTTTTAACAGTAGCTTCGAAGGGTCTCATGTGATGGAGGCTGCCTCTACTTCCTGTGACAGTTTCACAAGTTAAAATGGTATATCAACCATAGGCACCTGGGAACAGCTCACGATACAAGCCTCGTTTGGTCCGTCTTCTCTACATAAAGAAGAAAGTGGCTGATTCAGACAAATCCCTTCATTCTGAGCAGGTTGTTTGCCATGGAAGATGACTTTTGCTCTCTCAGGTCCTAAATAGCTGCATACATCTTCTCCAGGGATCATTTCTGCATGGACCTTGAGGTTCTCTGCCGGTGGAAGATCCCCTCTATTTCTGTATTGTAAGACAAACTCTGTCCCTGCTCTTCTGTATAGTTAGATTGAGGGAAAAGTGTATGGTAAGGCTTAATAACAGGTTCGATTTGGCTTAGGAATCATTCTGATTGATGAATAATGGTGTTGGGTACCTGTGATATTTACAAGAATATACAAGTGAAATATAAGTATGAAAACAGAAATCTAGTAAGATATGAAGCCCAGAAGAGCATTAGGCACTTGATTGGGATACTTAGCTTTGAATTTTGTTCTGCACAGATGTGTCAGATAAATCGATATACCATGGCATAGGACCTTGTACCTTGGATGATTGAATGTTGAAGAGAACATCCAGTCAAACAGGGATAGTCGGTATTATTAGAAAGATAGTTGGTAGGTTTAGGAAGAAGGGTGAGTATAGGATTGGCAGCAAAAGTTCTTTAGCAATTGGGTTTCAGATAGAGAGTGAATGTAAAAGTTAGTATATGTGAAGAGTCAGTCACAATGATGAACTGGGGAAAATATATAGGAAAGCAGATATGAATACAGACATTATGAAATCAGGCAAAGTATAAAGTCAGTGATAGGATTAGGCATTTTTAACAGGGTTGTTGTTGAATATATAATCTAAGGAAGAAACAAATATGTACTCAACAATAGGATTGACATTTGAGAGCATTAGGCAACCTGCACATAGATGTTTTTAGTAATCCATGCTCACTTTCCATTTAGGCTTTCGTACAATCAAAGTGTGACCTTTGCTTTTTTGTCGAGAATATTACTGTGATAAAATGTATATGGACATCAGGTGACATGAGTATTTCTTCCACCATTTCTGTGAGCAATATTTTGAAGACGTATAAATAAGTGTTGGGTGTAAAATTAGGTGTACCTGGAGTCTTTGGATATAGAGATAATGCATGAATAGACCATCCTGAGAATAAATAATATAACTGGTTCCAACTTTAAATAATTTTTTGAATTGATATCTGAAAATATACAGAAAATCTTATATTGCTATACAATCATTCATTCCATCCTGTTACATTCTAATGGTAATATGAGTGTTATGGTTTATCATGAAGAGTGTGTAAGTTTTGCTTCAAAAGTGATTGTGGAAGTCAAAAATAATGTGTTTGGCAAGAAGTCTCATGAAAAGACCAGTCTAGAGACCTGGAGGAATAAATGTGTTCTGAAGAAGGAATTGATTAAACGTGAAAAAAATTCTTATAAATTTGTGAAACTCTGGATGAAATATATATACTATGATATATATATATATATATATATATATATATATATATATATATATATATATATTTGAATATATGTAGAATACATAGGTAAAATATATGTATGAAAAAAGAAATCTAAGTAAGATTTGAAGCCCAGAAGGGCATTGGTCCCTTGATTGGGACTACTTAGCTTTGAATTACTTTCTGCAAAGTTGTCTCAGATAAATCCATATACAATGACATAGGACCTTGTACCTTGGATGATTGAATGTAGAAGCGAACATCCAGTCAAAAAGGGATAGTTGGTAGTGAAAGTTTAATAAAATAGGTACTTGTCACTTCCTGTGTTTCTGTACGCTTAATAAAACACTGTTGAAATCTTGAGAATTGTTTGCTAATCTTGTTCCCAGAATGTGCTGTCCCCATCTGCCAAACTGCAGATTGTACTCCCTCACCCGGTTAAGCGCTAACCGCCCACTGACCCTTACCCATCAATAAACTTCCCTCTCTGCCCTCTCCAAGAAAAGTATATAAGCTCTGCTGAAGCTGTTCTCAGGGCTCTCTGCTCTATTCAAGTGAACTCTGAGCCCCAGCATGCTGGACCCCCAGTAAATCCTTTGCTGTTGCATGTTAAAGTCTCTTGGTTGTCCCTTCCTCTGACACTAGCCCGACCTTTACATATGGAGGTTCCACAGAGATCAAGCAGCAGTGGACGAGAGACCCCAATGGACCCCCCTCAGATAAGTAAGGCGCCTCTTTCTGGTTTCAGGTTTCAGGTTAGGGTTTGGCAAAATGGCTGTCAATGAAGAGTGTGAGCTCTCTCTGATGGTGGCTGACAGTCGTGTTACAGAACCACAGGCCACGTCCCTGGAGGACGCCTGAGAGGACTCGGGAAATTGAGGAACAATAGTCTCCTTGACTCAGTGATATTTTGTTTCGGATTCAGTATTGCCAGTCCATCGGATTTTGCCGGCTACTCAGTCATGGTCTCAGTGTTGAACGTCCATTGCCTGTCTTTATTGTCTTGTCTTGCCTGTGTCATGTGTCTTGCTTTCACTGTTTGTGTATCTCTCATTATGGAACAGAGCACTTCAATGCCTCTGTCCCTGACCCTTGATCACTATACCAAAGTCCGTTTAAGGGCTCAGAATCTCTTTATTTCAGTAAAGCCCCGGATGTGGCAGACTCTCTGTACCTCAGAATGGCCCACCTTTGGAGTCGGATGGCCCCTAGAAGGATCTTTCTACTTCCCACTAATTTATAATTCAGAGATATTGTCTTTCAGCCGTGGCCAGATAGTCATCTGGATCAACAGCCATATATTTTAATTCAGCAGGACCTCTGCAAATTTCCTCCTCAATGGGTCAAGCCTTTCCTTGCCCCTGCCCCCGCAATGACTCCTTCCCCCAGGAACTCACAAACACTCTGCTCCTCCTCCTCCTCCACACTCTGTTTTCCCTGTGTCACAAGATTTGAGTCTACTGGACTCTCCTCCCCCTCCTTATCCCCTGCCCTCATCCTCTAACCCCCAACACCCTCTAAGTGATACCCCTGCTGCTGACTCAGCCTCTCCTCCATTGAAGGAAGCTAAGCCGGCCCAGCGCCGTCCAGGTAATTCCCCTGCAGCACACACAGCACCTCCTCCCATGGAGGAAGCTGGCCCTGCTAAAGGAACTCGATGGCGGTGAATGATTGAAAACCCTGGAACTCTTGGGATGCCTCCCCTTCGACCCTATGGACCAATGATTGACAATGGCCATTGGGGGAAAATTCAAGCCTACCAGTATTGGCCGTTCTTCTCTTCAGACCTATGTAACTTAAAAAATTACAATCCCCCTTTTTCCGAGGACCCCACCCGGCTCTCAGGTGTTTTTGAGTCATTGATGTTTTCACACCAGCCTACTTCGGATGACAGCCAACAACTGCTAGGTACTTTCTTCATGACAGAGGAAAAAAAGGGAATTCTCCAGGAAGCTAAAAAAAAAAATCCTTGGACCAGGTGTGCATCCGACACAACTTACCAACATAATCAAAGCCGGCTTTCCCTTGAACCGACCCAACTGGGACCCCAACACCTTTGAAGGTAGGGAGCATCTGTCCACTTATCGCCGGGCTCTAATAGTGGGTCTCCGAGCAGCCGCTAGTGACCAACTAATTTGGCCAAGGTAAGAGAGATTATCAGGGGCCTGATGAATCTTTCTCTATGTTTCTAGAGAGAATTATGGAGGCATATAGGAGCTATAATCCTTTTTATTGTCAGGCAGAGAATCAAAAGGCATCTGTCATGATGGCCTTTATTGGGCAAACTGCCCTGGATATTAAAACAAAGTTACAAAGCTTAGATTGATTACAAGATATGACTTTGAGAGATTTAGTCAGAGAAGCTGAGAAGGTATACTATAAGAGAGAAACTGAGGAAGAGAAGGGAGCAAATGGAGGATAAAAGAAACAAAAGGCAGAGTAAGGCGTTGACTAAGGTCCAGGTCACAACAACAAATAGGCCAAAAATTAAGAAACAGGGAGACAAGAAGGTATACGTTGGCCCACGACAGAGGCCACCCTTGGCCTCAGATCAATGTGCCTACTCAAACAAAAAGGACACTGGGCCAAAATTGACATAGAAAGCGACAGCCACGCCAGCCAGACATTCTGACTCTGGAGGATGACTAAGAAAGTCGGGGCTCAGATCCCCTCCCCGAGCTCAGAGTAACTTTTGAAGTGGAGGGGACCCCAGTAAACTTTGAAGTGGATACAGGGGCAATATACTCAGCCCATAAGGCCACATTGGGCCCTCTATCAAATAAAAAATCTCTATTTCAAGGTGCTAATGGCAGTAAATATCGGGCTTGGACAACTAAGAGGACCATGGACCTGGGAAAAGGAAAAATCCATCACTCCTTCCTAGTAGTCCCAGAATGCCTGGCCCCATTTATCGGCGGAGATCTGCTCACCAAGCTCTGGGCCAAAATAAATTTTAACCCTGAAGGCCCTTAAGTGGAATTTCTAAATCTTTCAGTAATAACTCCAAGAGCCACGGCTCTAACTATGTCAGTAGAAAATGTACATCAACTCACTCACCTTGGTTCAAAGAAACTGCAGGCATTCCTGAAGGATCAAGAACAGAGTTTTCCACTAACAGACTCACAGTGAAGAAAATAACTGAATGGGTAACAAAAGCCTGTCGGGTTCATCAATTGGTAAATGCTTACCCTTCCAAGCTTCCTGTATGAAAGCACATATGAGGAACCAAAACAGGACAATACTGGGAAGTGGACATTACTGAAATAAAGCCAGCAAGGTATGGACTTAAATATCTCCTAGTCTTTGTAGATACATTTTCAGGATGCATTGAAGCCTTCCCCACAAAAAAAAAGAAAAAAAAAAAAGAAAAGAAATACCACAAATTTTGGTCAAGAATATCCTAGAAGATATTTTTCCAAGATACAGCCTGCCTAAGTTAATAGGGTCTGATAATGGACCGGCGTTCATGGCCCAGGTAAGTCAGGGGTTAGCCAGGACCCTGGGGATTAATTGGAAGTTACATTGTGCTTATAGACCCCAGAGTTTAGGACAGGTAGAAAGAATGAACCAAACCATTAAACAGACCTTAACAAAATTAAGCTTAGAGACCGGAATAAAAGATTGTACTATGCTCCTGCCTTATGCACTGTTAAATGAAGAAAATACTCACTCTGATTTTAGTGTAACCTCACCCCCTATGAAATTCTCTATGGTGCCCCTCATCCATTAAGGGACCTAACACCAACTCTAAGACCTTACAATCCCTTCCACACCAGCTTGCTTGACAGACTTAAAGCTCTTGAAAGAATTCAGTGACACCTGTAAAAATAGCTGGCCACTGCCTACCAAACTGGGGACGAGGGGACTCCACATCGATATCAAGTAAGAGACTTTGTCTTCGTAAGACGACATCAGGTGACATCGCTGGAACCCCGCTGGAAAGGACCATTCCAGGTGCTACTTATAACACCTATAGTGGTAAAGGTAGATGGAATCACTTCCTGGATCCATGCCTCTCATCTCAAGCCTGCGCCCTGTCCAGACATTGACTGGAAACTGGAATTTGCTGGAAACTGGAAAAGACTGGTAACCCTTTCAAATTGCACATTCGCTGTGTGGATAAGGCTATAGACTCTCCCCTTGACCACCAGTATTTCTAACCCTCATCACCCCTTTCAGCAGCGATGGCTGATCACAAATCCTACTGGACAAGAAGTTTAATCAATCTTGCATACAGCCCCCTTAGGGACCTGGTGGCCATCTCTCCACCCAGACATTTGTCAGCTGGCTATATGTCTTTCCTATTCAGATATCCCTGAAGAAGAGGATCCCACTAAAATTCCATTAAATCCCTTCCGTATCATATGTAATGGAAACAAACATTATGGATGTAGGGACACGTGAGCCAGATGCAGGTCGGCTAGCCTAGATTACTATGTTTGCCCGGTGAACTATCAAAGCCACAAACAGCCATGGCTGTGTGTGGGAAAAGCCGACTTCTTCTGTAATCAAGGGGATGTGAGCATACAGGGGATGCACGATGGAACCCAAACTCCTAATCAAATTCAGTACACAGCATTGGCCATATTACCAATAAGATAACCTAAATCGATGGCCCCCAGAGGGGTCTCTAGATCCTCAAATTCTGTGGAACATTTTTAACTTTGGGAAGGGCTCAAAGGCGTGAAAAGAGATTCCCCTATGTGGAGGCCTTTTCCGTCCTTCGCTCACATCCTGAACTATGCTTCTCCAATAGATCCTCACCCTCAGCCTTCTGCTCTAGTCTCTCTGCTGTCACTTCCACCTCAACAACCTGATTTCTCCCATCCCGTTACTAGATCAACAACCCAAACATCCGCCGGTTCTCAGACCATTGCCCCCTTGCTGAGGTAGCAGGTACTTAGTTACCACTCTACCCACTCACTGCTCTCTTCTCCTGTCAGCACCCATACGGGGTTTCACCAGGTCCTTTTACAGGTAACCTAAAGCTCAAAACAGCTGAGAAGACCCCTATCCATGACGTAATAAAAATGGTCTTTAAAGTTGCTTTGTCATCACTGAAAACAGGTTACTAAGAATTTAAAGTCCCTCACAGGCTTTTTGGATACACACTCCCATCTTCCCCTCTTTTCTACCTGTTCTACTGCTCAAGTTTTTGTTGCTAGAAAATCCCAAACCCCTTTCCCATTATTCTTTTACATCTCTCCGTACTCATTCTAGATCCTCGGAACTGCTCTAAGTCCCGCCTTCCCTCTCTTTCCCCTCTGTTCCACACCCACAGAAAAGTCTTAACTGATCTTCTCCAGATGTCTTCACCATGGCTGACTTTAGGACGTTCAGCAAAAGAGTCCCTATAAAAGAGTTCAGTGTAGACAAACTTCCTGTTTTCATGTGGCCCTGTTCTACTTGGCCACTGGCTAAAACAATCAGTACTTGTAAGCTAGACACCCCCTTACTAGTTTTTCACAAAATATGTGAACAAGGCCTCTGACTTTGAGCTGGGGCTTCAAAGAGATGGCTACATTTCTATGATAAAGAAGTTACCAACTGGCTCCATGGTAATAGCTGGCAAGCGGAAAAAAGAAAGGGATGAAATATCTCTCCCCCTCCCAGGTGTCCTTGAAAAGTTAATTTGCTCAGAACAGAGGAAAAAAAACATAAAAAAACTGCTTTTTGTGAATTTCTGCTGACTGTGAACTTCTGAGCACATTCCCTTACATGTTGGGTACAAAATTCTGAAACTTCCTAAACTTGGGGTTCATGGGATTAATTGATTACAACAGAAGCAATGCCCTCTGAATCCGTTTGCAACCAAATAGGACTGTTTCCCTAGCTTTGGTGCTATCTTAGGTGCCTTGTCTTGACTGTTCCTACAACAGTATAATTCTATATACTTAAACATTTTTATGTTTTCATTAAATGGTCAACAGTGGTGATTAAATGTGTAATGGTGCAGAGGTTACCCAGAGTGCTCTATCATGATGCAGGTTCATTTGAAGATCAAACAGGGGGGCATACAAGCCGGTTCCACAGGGAACATATATCCCTCACTTCAGCCATCCTATTAGGAATACGAGTTGCTGCAGGGGAGGTCACAGGAACCACTGCCTTGGTCCATGGTACACAGCAAAATACCCAATTAGAAGCAGCAATAGACCAAAACTTAAAGATATTAGAAACCTCCATCACAGCTTTGTGGGAATCTTTAACCTCTCTCTCTGATGTTGTTTCATACAACAATCGAGGGTTGGACCTCCTCTTCATGAGAGAATGGTGCCTTTGTGCTGCATTGAGGGAAGAATGTTATTTTTATGCCAACAATACTGGAGTTGTAAAAAATTTATGAGTAAAATAAAAGGATGCCTTGAAGAGTGTCAACGAAAGAGAGAGGCCCAAAAAGGGTGGTTTGAGTCTTGGTTCACACAGTACCCCTGGTTAACTATACGTTTATCAACCTTGGCCAGTCCAATAATAATACTCACATTCTTGCTAACTATAAAACCCTGTTTGCTCAACCATGTATTTTCATTTCTCCAAGCTCAAATTAGACAAGTTAAACTTATGGTAATACCCCACTAGCAGACATAGAATGTGACACCACTCCAATGATCACTTTTATGATTAAAAGTAGCCAGAAGAAGACGTGGGGAATGAAAGGTTAATAAAATGGTACTTGTCACTTCCTCTTTTTCTGTATGCTTAACAAAACACTGTTGAAATCTTGAGAACTGTTTGCTAATCTTGTTCCCAGAATGTGCTGTCTCCAACTTCCAAAATATATAATGTACTCCCTCTCCCGGTTGCATGCAAACTGCCCACTCGCCCTGACCCATCAATAAACTTCCCTCCCTGCCCTCTACAAGGAAAACACATAAGCTCTGCTTAAGATGTCCTCAGGGCTCTCTGCTCGATTCAAGGGAGCTCTGAGCCCCAGCATGCTGGACCCCCAATAAACCCTTTGCTGTTCCATGAGACAGTCTCTTGGTGGTCTCTTCCTCCAACGCTCACCTGAACATTACTTGGATGATTGAATGTAGAAGAGAACATCCAGTCAAAAAGGGATAGTCGGTAGGATTAGGAAGATAGTCGGTATGTTTAGGAAGGAGAGTGAGTATAGGATTTGGAACAAAAGTTTTTTAGCAATAGGGTTTTGGTTAGAGAGTGAATGTAAATGTGAGCACATATGAACCATCACAATGATGAACTGGGGAAAATATGTAGGAAAGCAGATATCAATAGAGACTTTACGAAATCAGGCAAAGTATAAAGTGTGTGATAGAATTAGGCATTTTCAACAGGGTTGATTTTGGATATATTATCTTAGGAAGAAACGAATATATTGTCACAAATAGGATTGACTTTTGAGAGCATTAGGCAACCTGGACATGGATGTTTTTAGTAATCCATGTTCACTTTACATTTAGGCTTTGGTAGAAACATAAGTGTGACCTTTTCTTTTTGTGTCCAGAATATTACTGGGTTAAATTGTATATGTAGATCAGGTGACATGAATATTTCTTCCACCATTTCTGGGAGCCATAATTTGAATACGTATAAATTAGTATTGAGTTTACAATGAGGTGTACCCTGTGTCTATGAACATAGAGACAATGCATGAATAGACTATACTGTGAATAAATAATATAACTGGTTCCACTTTAAATAATGGATTGATTTGATATCTGAAAATATATAAGAAATCTTATATTGATATACAATCATTCATTCCATCCAGTTATACATCTAATGGTAATATTAGGGTTATGGTTTATCATTAACGGTGTGTGAGTTTTGCTTCAAAAGGGATTATGGAAATCGAAAATAATGGGTTTGGTAAGAAGTCTCATGAAAAGACCAGTCAAGAAACATGGAGGAATACATGTGTTCTGAAACAGAAAATTATTGAAAGTGAAACACATACCCATAATTTTGCTAACTTGTGGATGAAATATATACTCTATTATGTGCATTACCTGAAGAAATAGTAATGTACCAGTGGCGAATAAGAATGAACATGAAAATACACATCATGTCCCATATGAATCTACTTGCATTAATGAGAAACTGGGTCAATTATTGTAGAAATATTAGGATATGTATGCACCATTCACTGAAGTTAGTTTTCACTACTAGGAAGCAAATATGTATTTCAGGTGGATGAATATTTCAGAGAATAACCTTTTGAAATGTTGACTATAAATCCACATACATGAATATGAAAAAATTTAGGGAGTGTATAATAAGGCATATATATTTTATATTTTAAAAAAATCTGGAGTGTGTATATATACACAGAGAGAGAGAGAGAGACATTAAAAAGTAGCAATATATATGCCAATCGAAATTCACCGTGATATATATATCTTACACAGATAGAAAAATATTCAATTTACTGAACATGGATTTATGTATAATATTGTTCAACTAGGAGGCTCACACATAGGATGAATTTTCAAATCCCATAGCGTTTAGGTGGAGTGATCACTTCTCATCATTTGTATCTGTCAAGTCAGACACCTCACAAGAACGTATGTGTGATACCAGGTAGTATTCTATATGTGCATATAAAAATAGATGTGCTCAATAGGTTACATAGAATGGGAGAGAGGAATTCACATATTTGTTAAATTTAAAAATACATGGAGAACTATTTCAATTTAAATCGACTAGATTTATAGCACCTACATTTTGTCATGCAAAAGCCATGTCCAACTATACACCATGCCTCCTCTGAACTGCTTGTATTTATATTCTGTTTGGGTTATTTTTCTCCATCTTATTAGGATTAGTAGTCAGAGACAAGTAGGGAATGGGTTAGTGTCACGGATTCAGTATTTCAAATGGAAAATAGGAAAATAAATCCAATGTGTATGCAAATATGTGCCACAAAAAATATTCCCACTCTCATCCAGAAAAATGCATTGAAATTATCTTCGCCCCAGGTAAAACACAATTAGAAAAGAAGAGTTAGAAAATCTGTGAATACATATGTGGAATGGAAAATGCTCAGGAGTTCACAACCTTGGAGGTGGTAGAGGAGTTTCCAAAAGTAAGGGACAGTGTAAACACTCCACAATCATGGAGCTATGCTGGCCTAAAGACTTCTTGAGAAACTGCCTCTGAGTTTGGGCATTTGAAATATATGTTGTTGTCAGGAGCTTTAGCTTCCTTTGAAGTGAGACCATCAAACCTGGGTCAGTATCTATGTGACCTGGAGGACATGGTTTCTTATTTTCCGATGAACATGAGGCAGCAGTGCTGAAGTCTCTTTGTAGGTAAACTGTGGCCTCTTCGGGCAAAGTGACTCCCCGTGTGGACTTTGAAGCCATTTGGTCATCCTCCACTTTTCGTGGTGTTTTTTGCTGCTGCACTGGGAGTTTGGTATTTGATTCATGACATACAAGGAGTTCAACTGGGACACAGTGCATGAGGGAGTCTTGTAACGTGTGGTGGGTCAGGCTCTGCAGGAGAATGCACCAACTGGGCTTCTATCCCACATTGCTTGCCGCCTTGACCATAGCAACCTAATTCTGAACATTGCCCTGAAAACTCTGCATATAACCAGATGCCTTTTCATATAATGGTCTCCTGGCTGCATCAAGTCAGTCACAAGCCATTTGGACGCCAATGGCAGATCCACATGGCCACATCACAGATGTATTATCACACACCTGCCTACCACTGCTCTAGGCCCACTTCTCAGCAGGCTCCAACTTACTGGCATCTCTGTTCTACACCATTTTCATGAAACCCAGTCAATCAAGGCACTGTCTGTTACACTCATGATCAGCAACAGGACATCCAATGGTTCTCCAGTGCCATCTGGTCATTGGGAATTTCAAAAATTTCATGGTGTTTATCTTTCCATTTTTCAAGAATGAAGTTGGAGGCACTTCGGGGTTTCCATTCATCCAGGAACCATTACATGGGGAAGAAGCTCATTTCAATGAAAGCTCTGAGGAACTCTAACAGGCAAGGCTTCCCAAACACTGGCCAAAAGGTCACATGAAGCCAGGCCCATTGAGGTCTACAACGTGAGGTCCATGTGTCTTTTGACTCTAACTATGGCTGCCAAGTTTTTCAGAATAAAATCATGTGATATCCTTGCTGAGATTTTCAGCTCTCTGTGGAAAGCCATCCTGGGCCTAGATCTCAGGTTTCAAGGGCAACTCTCATGTGTGGCCTCCTACAATGCCAACACAATTAATGGCAATTCTTCTCTGAGGTCAGTTCCAGAACTCAGTCTCCAAGGAGAATCACACCAGAGTTCAAGCCCATGTGAACCCTGTCATCTCTTCCAACCGCCACACAAATGACCACAATTAAAACCAAAACATTCCCACATGGCCCTCATCTTCATCCATATAGGCACTCATCATAAACTCTGGCTGGAGGTTTCCCTGAGGGATGCAGCCCAAGACAGTGTCCAAAATATCCACCATTGCTCCTCATTTGTCTAAATTTAGGGTGGTCTGGAAACCCTTTCTGTGAACCAAGAGTGATCAAATAGGCGTGCCGTTAATACTGCTCTGCTTCTCCAATTTGAGGCCTACTGAATGTCAGGTATAGATTGCTTATGTGATTTGGCATCATGAGAGAAACCAAGCACTTATGCAGGACTTTGAATAACTCATTTGACCTATAGGAATCCTATTCTCACTTGATGGACGTCAGGAACCTAACAGAGGAAGGCAAGAGACTTCATCCACAATGACTGATCCTTTTGCCATTTTGGTTTTGGATGCACACATGGGATCTTCTTTAGATTTATCAGGAGCTGAGAATCTTAGCCACAGCCTCATCCAGGGCCTAGTGTCTGATTAAGACACATCCCTTTCCAAAGAAATTAAGCAAAGAGCCACAGGTGATGCCCATTCATTTCCATTTGAAAACTGTTTCTTCAGACTTCAAAAAGGGGTGGCCTGAAACAAAGACCTTCCTGACATTCAAGGCAACAGAACCATAGGTAAGCAAATGGCCCAAAGCAGGGTTTCTCCAATGAGACTTTACTGGTCACACTAATATCTGAGATGTTCCCATTCCCTTCAGCTATCAAGAACATGGCCATGTCACAGAGCATGGAGGTTGTACATATCTTGGACAATAAATAATGAGCTCATTCTGGAGAGTGGCCAGAATTCAGGAAGAAAACCGGAACTTAGGAAGTTTGTAGTTGTTTCCTATCCATAAGACAAGCCACAGTCTATTCATCACTTATGAACAATGAATGCTGGGAAGCTTTCTACTAGACAGGACACCTCCATTGATGCATTCTCTTTTCTAATGTCTAAAACCACGGAC
This sequence comes from Callospermophilus lateralis, assembly GCF_048772815.1. Lineage (NCBI taxonomy): Eukaryota > Metazoa > Chordata > Mammalia > Rodentia > Sciuridae > Callospermophilus > Callospermophilus lateralis. The sequence goes on along the minus strand of NW_027513592.1, from coordinate 1,436,284 downwards.
ACAGTGGATACACAGACATAGAAACACTCGCCTTGTCAAAAGAGTTACTATCAACAGTAGACTCCAAAGCAAACGAACCACCTTTTTTACCTATTCGCAGAATATGAGACAAAACCACAAACTCACACCCACACACATAAAGTCACCTCATTCCCAAAAGTGGATCTGTGACTATCTGGAGTGTCCTCTGACTGGTGGGCCATACTATGTTCCTCTCGAAATGGCCTTTCCTCTCTCAGATTTTGTCTCCTTGGCCAACTCTGTGATGCTTTGAGGAGCCTGCAGTTAGCCACTACCTGCTATCTCAGGAAAGGCCTCTCTTCAGAGCTCAATTGGCATTTGGCCATCCTCAAATCAGTAGGTACCAAGAAGGTCTGAATCTGTACTTGGTAAATACAAACAAGTGAGCCCACTGGGACTGGGACTGGGACTGGCTCTCGGTGCCTGGCTTCTTGCATCACAATTTCAGAGAGTTCCATCACCAAGGAAGTTAGCTAGGACACTTCCTTCAGGAACTGAATGAGGTCACTGCCTTGGCAACAACTTTGTCCTAACCGTTGCTTCCAAGGGTTCCATGAGATGGAGGCTGCTCCTACTTTGTGTGACAATTTGACTTGTTACAATGGTATATCAAAATAGGCACCTGGGAACAGCTCTCCACGCAGGCCTGCTTAGGTCCATCTTCTCTACATTAAGAAGAGAAAGGCTGATGCATACACATCCCTTCGTCCTGTTCAGGTTGTTTGCCATGAAGATGGATTTTGCTCTCTCAGATCCTTCATAGCTGCCTACATCTTCTCCAGGGATCATTTCTGCATCGAACTTGAGGTTCTCAGCAGTTGGAAGATACCCTACATTCCTGTATTGTAAGGCGAACTCTGTCCCTGCTCTTTTGTAATTTTAGATTGAAGCAACAGTGTATGGTTAGGGTTAATAACAGGTTCGATTTGGGTTAGGAATCATTATGCGGGATGAATAATGGTATTGGGAACCTGCAATATTTATAGGAATATAGAGATGAAATATAAGTATGAAAACAGAAATCTAGGTAAGATTTGAAGCTCCGAAATGCATTGGGCAACTGATTGCGATATGTAGCTTTGAATTACGTTCTAGATACATGTTTCAGAAAAATCGATATACAATGGCATAGGATCTTGTACCTTGGATGATTGAATGTAGTAGAGAACATCTACTCAAAAAGGGATATTCGATAGGATCAGGAAGATAGTCAGTATGTTTCGGAAGAAGAGCGAGTATAGGATTTGGACCAAAGATCTTTAGCAATAGTGTTTCTGTTAAAGAGTGAATGTCAATGTCAGCACATGTGAAGGGTCAGTCACAATGTTGAACTGCGGAAAATATGTAGGAAAGTAGATATCAATAGAGACATTAGGAAATCAGGCAAAAGTATCAAGTGAGTGAAAAAATTAAACATTTTCAACAGTTTTGAGGTTGAATATATAATCTTAGGAAGAAACAAATATGTAGCCAGCAATAGTATTGACATTTGAGAGCATTAGGCAACCTGGTCAGGGATGTTTTTAGTAATCCATGTTCAGTTTACCTTTAGGCTTTGGTACAATCATACGTGTGGCTTTTGCATTTTATGTCCAGAATATTACAGTGATAACATGCATATGTAGATCAGGTGACATGAGTATTTCTTCCACCATTTCTGGGAGCAATATTTCAAATATGTATAGATTAGTATTGGGGGTAGAACCAGGTGTACCTGTGTCTATGAATATAGAGATAATGCATGAATAGACCATACTGTGAATAAATAATATAACTTGTTACACTTTAAACAATGTATTGAATTGATATCAGAAAATATATAAAAAATCTTTTATTGATATATAATCATTCATTCCAACCAGTAATACATCTAATGGTGATATTACAGTGATGGTTTATCATGAAGTGTGTGTCCGTTTTGCTTCTAAAGTGATAAAGGAAATCGAAAATAATGTGTTTGGATAGAAGTCTCATGAACAGACCAGTCAAGAAACATGGAGGAATACATGTGTTCTGAAGCAGGAAGTGATTGAAAGTGAAACAAATGCCTATATATTTGCTAACCTGTGGAGGAAATATATATCCTACGATGTGCATAAAATGAAGAAATTTTAATGTCCCAGTGTTGAATAAAAATGAACATCAATATACACATCATGTCCTATAGGAATCTACTTGCTTTGATGATAAACTGTGTCAGTTACTGTAAAAATATTAGGGTTTGTAAGCACGATTCACTGAAGTTAGTTCTCAGGACGAGGAAACAAATATGTATTTCAGGTGGTGGAATGTTTCTGAGAATAATCTTATGAAAAGTTGATTTTATATCCACATACATGAATATGAATGAATTTAGATAGTGTTTAATAAGACACATGTTTTTCATATTTTGAAAAATCTAGAGAATATATATATATATATATATATATATATATATATATATATATATATATATATATATATATACACATATAAAACTCATGGAGAAATATTACAATGAAAATTTGACAAGATTTATAACACATACCCTTGATAAAGCAGAAGGCAATTCCAAGTATATACCATGCCTCCTATTAAAGGCCTGTATTTCTATTCTGTTAGTTTTCTTTTTATCCATCATATTAGCATTAGTAGTCAGAGTCTATTAGGGTATGTGTTAGTGTCGGGGATCAGTATTTCAAATGAAAATAGGAAAATAAATCTAATGTGTATGCAAATATGTGCTACACAAAAATCTTGCCACTCTCATCCAGAACAATTCCTTTACATTAACTTCACTCCAAGTAAGACACAATTAGTGGAGAGGAGTTCGAAAACCTGTGATTACATATGTGGAACTGAAAATGTTCAGGAGTTCACAACATTGGATGTGGTAGAGCAGTTTCCAAAAGTAAGGGAGAGGTTAAACACTCCACAAACTTGGAGCTCTGCTGGCCTTAAGACTTCTTGAGAAAATGCCTCTCAGGTTGGGAACATGAAATATATGAAGTTGTCAGGAGATTTAGCTTCCTCATTGTGACACCATCAAATGTGGGTCTGCATCTATGTGACCTGGAGGAAATGGTTCCTTATTTTCTAATGAACATGAGGCAGCAGTTCTGAATTCTTTCTTGGTAAACTGTGGCCACTGGGATTTAAGTGTCTCCCCTTGTGGTCTGTGAAGCCATTTGGTCATCCTCCATTTTTGTGGTGTTTCTTACTGCTGCACTGGGAGTTTGGAATTGGCTTAATGAAATACAAGGAGTTCAACTGGGACACAATTCTGGAGGGAGCTCTGACACGTGTGATTGGTCAGGGTCTTCAGGAGAATGTTCAAAACATGGGTCTATCCCACATAGCTTTCCCTTTGACTATAGCAACCAGATTCTGAACATTGCCCTTAAACCTCTCAATAAAACAAGATGCCTTTACATATAAGGGTCTGCTGCCTGCACCATATCAGTCACAAGTATTTTGGAAGCCAAAGGCAGATCCACGTGGTCCCACCACAGATATTTATTCACAAACGTATAGTCCACTGCTCTAGCCCCAATACTCAGCAGGCTCCAACTTACTGACATCTCGGTTCTATACCATTTTCATGACAACCAGTCAATCAAGGAACTGTCTGGTACACACATGATCAGCAACAGGACATCCAAAGTTTCTCCAGTGCCACCTGGTCATGGAAATTTCAAAAATTTCATGGTATTTGTATAGCCATTTTTCAAGGATGATGTTGGAGGCACTGTGGGTTTCAATTCATTCAGGAACCATTAAATGGTGAGTAAGCTCATTTCAATGAAAGCTCTGAAGAACTCTCACAGGCAAGGATTCCCAATGAGTGCCCAAAAGTTCACATGAAGCCAGGCTCATTGAGGTCTACAATATGAGGTACATGTGTGTTTTGAGTCTCAACTATGACTTCCAAGTCTTTCAGTAAAAAAATCATGTGTTACCCTGGCTGAGATTCCCAGTGCTCGGTGGAAAGCCACCCTGGGCCTAGATCTCAGTTTCCAAGGGCTAATCTCATGTGTGGCCTCCTATAATCCCAAAACAATTCATGGCAATACTTCTCTCAAATCAGTTCCAGAACTCAGTCTCTAAGGAGTATCAGAGCAGAGTTGAAGCCCTGGTGGACCAAGTCATCTCTTCCAACCGCCACACAAATGACCACAATTAAAACCAAAACACTCCTACATGACACTCATCTTCTTCCATAAAGACACTCATCGTAACAAATGGCTGGAGGTTTCCATGAGGGGCACAGCCCAAGACAGTGTCCAAAATAAGCTCCCTTGCCCCTCATTTGCCTAAAGTCAGGGTGGCTTGGACACCCTTCTTGTGAACCAGGAGTGATCTTTAAGTGTAAAAGAAATTGAAATTAAAGTGTAAAAGTTAAAGTGTAAAAGACCGGGTTTGTAAAGTTTCTAAGATTCAAGGCCTGATTTAAAATGTAAAGGACCAGGTATTGTTAAGTTCCTATGCTACATGAAAAATCTGAAATTCCTGTTACTTGTAGGACAATTTCTGGACTGCCCAGTAAATATTCCCCCTGATCGCCTGGTTGTTTAATAACCTAGGGCCCTGTGTGGCTTGGCACATATGCATCGCAGGGCCTAATCTAATCAATTTGAATCTGTACCCCGCTGTAGAACTGACCTATCCCTCCTGCCTGACATGTTCCCACCAATGAATGAACTAATCATGTTTAGGATTTGTTGTTTGATTTTCCCGCAGTGTATGATGATTTGTTAAAAGATACTGTGATATACGTAAAGTCTCGCCCTCCCCAAAAAGTGTACTTAAGCACTGCTCAACCTCAGCTCGGAGATCTGGGCTGCTCTCCCTTCTTGAGTGACCACGGAGCCCTAGCATACTGGATTGGATCCTCAATAAATGTCTTTTGCTGTTGCTTGAGCCGTGGTCTCATACATGAACATGAATGAATTTAAGGAGTGTATAATAAGACACATATATTTCATATTTTGAATAATCTATAGAGTGCAGATTTTTCACAAAACACATACAGAGATATTAAAAAGTAGCAATATATATGCCAATCAATATTCATCATGAAATACATATCATACACAGATCCAAAAATATTTATTTTACTTAACATGGATTTATGTGTAATGTTGTTCAACTAGGAAGCTCACGCATAGGTTGAATTTTCAGTTCCTACAGCGTTTAGGAGGAGTGATCTCTTCTCACAATTTGTATCTGCCAAGTAGGCCACCTCACAATAATGTACGTGTGGTACCAGGTAGGATTCTATTTGTGCATATAAAAATACATGTGCTGAATAGGCAACAGAGAAAGGGAGACAGGAATTCACATATTTGATACCTTTCAAAACACATGGAGAACTATATCAATTAAAAATTAACCAGATTTTTAACAACTACCCTTTATCATGCAAAAGGCAAGTCCAACTATACACCATGCCTCTTCTGAACTGCTTGTATTTCTATTCTGTTTGGGTTATTTTTCTCCATCATATTAGCATTAGTAGTCAGAGTCTAGTAGGGTGTGCGTTAGTGTCATGGATTCAGTAATTCAAATGGAAATAAAGAAAAATGAATCCATTGTATATGCAAATATGCGCTACAAAAAAACTTTCCACTCTCATTCAGAGCAATGCCTTGACATTACCTTCACCCAAGTAAGACACAATTAGAGGACAAGAGTTAGAAAATCTGTGAATACATATCTGGAATGGAAAATGCTCAGGAGTTCACAAGCTTGGGCATTTTAGAGGAGTTTTCAAACTTAAGGGACAGGATAAACAGTCCAAATTCATGGAACTCTGCTGGCCTAAAGACTTCTTGAGAAACTGCCTCTGAGGTTGGGCACTTGAAATATATGTTGTTGTCAGGAGCTTTAGCTTCCTTTGTAGTGATACCATCAAAGATGGGTCTTCATTTATCTGACCTGGAGGACATGGTTTCTTATTTTCCAAAAGAACATGAGGCAGCAGTGCTCAATTCTTCCTTTGAAGGTAAACTGTGGCCACGGAGGGGTAAGTGTCTCCCCGTCTTGACTGTGAAGCCAATTGGCCATCCTACAATTTTCGTGGTGTTTCTTGCTGCTGCACTGGGTTTTGGTTTTTCCTTCATGAAATACAAGGAGTTCAACTGGGACACAGTGCTGGAGCGAGTTCTGTCACGTGTGGAGGGTCAGGGTCTACAGGAGAATTCACCAACCAGACTTCTATCCCACATAACTTGCAACATTATCCATAGCAAACTGATTCTGAACATTGTCCTGAAACCTTTACATATAACAAGATGCCTTTACAGATAAGGGTCGGCTAGCTGCACCATGTAAGCCACAAGCCATTTGGAAGTCAATGGCAGACCCAAATGGCCCCACCACAGATGTTTTATCATACACCTGCACACCACAGCTCTGGGCCCACTTCTCAGCACTCTCCAACTTACTGGCATCTCTGTTCTACACAATTTTCATGAAATCGAGTCAGTCAAGGCACTGTCTGGTACACTCATGATCAGCAACAAGACATCCAAAGGTTCTCCAGTGCCACCTGGTCAGGGGAATTTCATGGTATTTATAGAGCCATTTTTCAAGGATGAAGTTGGAGGCACTGTGGGTTTCAATTCATTCAGGAACCATTAAATGTTGAGGAAAATCATTTCAATGAAAGCTCTAGAGAACTCTCACAGGTAAGGCTTCCCAAAGAGTGGCCAAAATACACATATATTTCATATTTTGAAAAATCTTGACAGTATATATATATATATATATATATATGCAAACAGACACAGACATTAAAAACTAGCAATATATATGCCAATCGAAATTCATCAGGAAATATATATCATCCAAGTATCCAAAAATATTCATTTTACTGAACATGGATTTATGTATAATGTTGTTCAACTAGGAAGCTCACCCATAGGTTGAATTTTCAGTTCCAACAGCGTTTAGGAGGAGTGAACTTTTCTCACAATTTGTATCTGCCAAGTCAGCCACCTCACAAGAATATATGTGTGATACAAGGTACAATTCTATATGTGCATATAAAAATACATGTGCTGAATAGGATACAAAGAAATGGGGGAGACAGGAATTCACATATTTGATAAGTTTAAAAATACATGGACAACTCTTTCAACAAAAAATTGACTAGATTTAAAACTCCTTCCCTATATAATGGAAAAGTTAATTCAATGGTACACCATGCCTCCTCTGATATGTTTGTATTTCTGTTCTGTTTGGGTTATTTTTCTCCATTACGTTTGGATTAGTTGTCAGAGTCTTGTAGGGTATGGGTTAGTTTCAGGGATTCAGTATTTCGAAAGGAAAATTGGAAAATGAATCCAATGTGTATGCAAATATGTGCTACACAAAAATCTTCCGACTCTCATCCACAACAATGCCTTGACCTTAACTTCGTCCCAAGTAACACATGTAGAGGAGATGAGTAAGAAAATCTGTGAATACATATCTGGAATTTAATATGCTCAGGAGTTCACAAACTTGCAGGTAGAAGGCGAGATTCCAAAAGTAAGGGACAATGTAAACACTCCAAAAACATGGAGCTCTGCTAGCCTAAAGGCTTCTGGAAAAACTGGCTCTGATGTTGGGCTCTTGAAATATATGTTGTTGTCAGGAGCTTTAGCTTTTTTTGTAGTGAGACCATAAAAGCTGGGTCTGCATCTATGTGACCTGGAGGAGATGCTTTCTTATTTACCAATGATCATGAGGCAGCATTGCTGAATTCTCTCTTTCTGGGTCAACTGTGGCCACTTGGGGCTAAGTGTCTCCTCATGTGGACTGTGAAGCCATTTGATCATCCTCCAATTTTTGTGATATTTTTTGCTGCTACACTGGGAGTTCAGTATTTGCTTCACGAAATACAAGGAGTTCACCTGGGACACAGTGCTGGAGGGAGTTCTGTCACGTGTGGTGGGACAGGGTCTGCAGGAGAATGCACAAACCAGGCTTCTGTCCAACATAGCTTGACCCCTTGACCATAGGAACCTGATTCTGAACATTGCCCTGAAACTTATCCATATAACAAGAATCATTTACATATAAGGGTCTGCTGTCTGCACCATGTCAGTCACAAGCCATTTGGAAGCCATTGGGAAATTCACATGGAAGCACCACAGATGTTTTATCTCACACATGCCCACCTTTGCTCTAGGCCCACTATTCAGCAGGCTCCAACTTACTGGAATCTCTGTTCTACACCATTTTCGTGAAACCCAGCCAATCAAGGCACTGTCTGGTACACTCATGATCACCAACAGGATATGCAATGGTTCTCCAGTGCCTCCTGGATATGGGAATTTCAAAAATTTCATGGTATTTATCGAGCCCATCTTTCAAGGTTGAAGTTGGAGGCACTGAGTGTTTCATTTAATTCGGTAACCATTAAATGGTGAAGAAGCTCATTTCAAAGAAAGATCTGGAGAACTCTCACTGCCAAGACTTCCCAAAGAGTGGCCAAAAGGCCACATGAAGCCAGGCCCATTGAGGTCTACAATGTGAAGTGCATTTGTGTTTTGACTGTCAACTATTGCTGCCAAGTGTTTCAGAATAAAATTATGTGATACCTTGGCTGAGATTCCCAGTGCTCTGTGGAAAGCCACACTGGGAATAGATCTCAGTTTCCAGTGGTGACTCTCATGCGTGGCCTCCTAATATCCCAACACAATTCATGGCAATACTTCTCTGAGGTCAGTTCCAGGACTCAGTCTCTATAGGGTATCACACCAGAGTTCAAGCCCAGGTGGACCAAGTCATCGCTTCCAACTTCCACACAAATAACCACAATTAAAACCAAAACACTCCCACATGGCCCTCATCTTCTTCCATATAGACACTCATCATAATCTCTGGCTGGATGTTTCCATGAGGGGCGCAGCCCAACACAGAGTCCAAATAACCTCGCTTGCCCGTCATTTTCCTAAAGGCAGGGTGGCCTGTACACCCTTCCTGTGAACCACAAGGGATCAAAAATGCCTTCCTTTAATACTGCTCTGCTTCTCCAATTTGTGGCCTACTGACTGTCAGGTATAGATTCTTTATGTGATTTGGAGTCATGAGAAAACACAAGCATGTATGGGATAGCCTTTGCAGGGCTTAGAAGAACTCATTTGATTCAAAGGATCTCTATTCTCACTTGATGGTGGTCAGGAACCTAAGAGAGGAAGGCGAGAGACTTCATCAACAATTACTGATCTTTTTCCCATTTTGGTTTTGGATGCACACATGGGATCATTCTTTAGATGCATCAGGTGCTGAGAACCTAAGCCACAGCCTCACACAGGGCCAAGAGACTGATTCCGACACATCCATTTCCAAAGAAATTAACAAAGAGCCACAGGTGATGCCCATTTATTTCCATTTTAAAACTGTTTTCTTCAGGCTTCACAAAGCGGTGTCTTGAGGCCAAGACCTTCCTCACATTCAGGGGAAGAGAAGAATTGGTTAGCAAAAAACCCAAAGCAGAGTTTCTCCACTGAGGCTTTCCTGGTCACACTGATATCTGAGTTTTTTGAGATGCTAGCCATTCCCTTTAGCTATCCATTACATGGCCTTGTCACAGAGCTTGGAGGTGGTACATATCTTGGACACAAAACCATGAGCCTATTCTGGAGAGTGGCCATAATCAGGAAGAAAACAGGAACTTAGGAAATTAGTAGGTGTTGCCCATCCATAAGGGAAGCCACAGTCCATTCATCAATTGGGCAGAATGAATGCTGGGTAGGTTTCTACTAAACAGGACACATCCATTGATGAATTCTCTTTTCAAATGTCTACAACCACAGACACAGTGGGATACACAGACATAGAAACACTCACTTTGTGAAACGACTTACTAGGAACAGTCCACTCCAAACCAAACAAACCGCCTTTTTTACCTATTCTCAGAAAATGAGACAAAACCACAAACTCACACCCACACCCACAAAGGCACCTCCTTCCCCCAAAGAGGTCTGTGACTATCCGGAGTGTCCTCTGACTTGTGGGCCTTATTATGTTCCCTGAAATGTTCTGTCCTGTCTCAGATCTGGTCTTTTTGGCCAAATCTGTGAAGTGGTCAGGAGCCAGCTGTGAGCAACTTCCTGCTTTCTCAGGAAAGGCCCCTCTTCTGAGCTCTCCTGAAATTTGGCCATTCTCACATCAGTAGGTACCAAGAAAGACTGACTCTGTTCTTGGTAAATCCAAATAAGTGAGCCCACTGGGAATGGTACTGGGACTGCCTCTGGTAGCCTGGCTTCCTGGATCCCAAGTTCAGAGAGTTCTATCACCAAAGAAGTGAGGAAGGTCACCTCCTTTGTGAACTGAATGAGGTCACTGCTTTGGAAACCACTTTGTCCTAAAATTTGCTTCCAAGGTTCCCATGAGATGGAGGCTGCCCCTATTTCCTGTGATACGTTCACAACTGAGGATTGTATATCAACCATAGGCAGCCGGGAACAGCTGTCTACATTGGACTGGTTTGGTCCATCTTCTCTACATTAACAAGAGTGAGGCTTATTCTGACACTTCCCTTCATCCTGACCGGGTTGTTTGCCATGGAAGATGACTTTTGCTCTCTCAGGTCCTTCATAGCTGCCTACATCTTCTCCAGGGATCATTTCTGCATGGAACTTTGAGGTTCTCAGCAGGTGGAAGATCCCCTACACTCCTGTATTGGAAGACTAATTCTGTCCCTCCTCTTCTGTAAAGTTAGATTGAGGAAACATTGTATGGTTAAGGTTAACAACAGCTTCCATTTGGGTTAGGAATCATTCTCTTAGATGAATAATGGTATTGGAATTTTGCGATATTTTCAAGAATATATAGGTGAAATATAAGTATGAAAAAAGAAATCTAGGTAATTTTTGAAGCACAGAAGGGAATTGGCCCCACTATTGGGATTCTTAGCTTTGAATTATGTTCTGCACAGGTGACTCAGATTAATTGATATACAATGGCATAGGACCTTGTCTTTTGGATGATTGAATGTAGAAGAGAAAATCCAGTCCAAAAGGGATAGTTGATGGATTAGGAAGATATTCGGTAGATTTAGAATGAAGAGTGTGTATAGCATTTGGACTAAAAGATCTTTAGCAATAGGGTTTTGGGTAGAGAGTGAAAGTAAATGTCAGCACATGTGAAGAGTCAGTCATAATGATGAACTGGGGAAAAAATACAGGAAATCAGATTTCAATAGAGACATTAGGAAATCAGGCAAACTATAAAGTGAGTGATAGGATTAGACATTTTCAACAGGGTTGAGGTTGAATATGTAATTTCAGGAAGAAACAAATATGTAGTCACCAATAGGATTCACTTTTGAGAGCATTAGGCAACCTGGACATGGATTTTTTTTTTAATCCATGCTCACTTTCCATTTAGGATTTGGTACAATCATAAGTGTGACCTTGCTTTTTGTTTCCACAATATTACTGTGATTAATGTATATATAGATCAGGTGACATGAGTATTTCTTCCACCATTTCTGGGAGCAATATTTTGAAGACATATAATTTAGTATTGTGGGTACAAATAGGCATACTCTGTGTTATATGAATATAAAGATAATGCATGAATAGACCATACTGTGAATAAATAATATAACTGGTTCCAAATTTAAATAATGGATTGAATTGATATCTGAATATATACTGGAAATCTTATATTGATATTCATACAATCATTCCAACCAGTTATACATCTAATGGTAATATCACTGTTATGGTTTATCATGAAGTGTGTGTGATCTTTGCTTCTAAAATGATTATGGAAATTGAAAATAATGTTCTTGGAAAGAAGTCTCATTAAAAGAGCAGACAAGAAACCTGGGGGAATACATATGTTCTGAAGCAGGAAGTAATTGAAAGTGAAAAAAATGCCTATAAATTTGTGAATTTGTGAATGAAATATGTATTCTATTATGTGCAAAAACTGAAGAAATATTAATGTACCAGTTTTGAATAAAAATGAACGTCAAAATACAAATCATGTCCCATTGGAATCTACTTGCATTGACGTTAAACTGAGTCATTTACTATAGCAATATTAGGATTTGTATGCACCATTCACTGAAGTTAGTTTTCAGTATTAGGAAACAAATATGTATTTCAGGTGGATTTATATTTCTGAGAATATTCTTATGAAAAGTTGAATATAAATCCACATTCATGAACATCAATGAATTTAGGGAGTATATAATAAGACACATACATTTCATATTTTGAAAAATCTGGAGAGTTTATACATATATATATGCACACACACACACACACACACACACGTATACATTAAAAAGTAGCAATATATATGCCAATCGAAATACATCATGAATTATATATCGTCCACAAATCCAAAAATCTTCATTTTCCTGAGCATCGATTTATGTGTAATGTTGTTCAACTAGGGAGCTCACCCATAGTTTGAATTGTAAGTTCCAACAGCATTTAGGAGGAGTGATCCCTTCTCACAATTTGTATTTGCAAAGTCAGCAACCTCACAAGTATGTACATGTGATACCAGGTAGGATTCTATATGTGAATATAAAAATGCATGTGCTGAATAGGGTACAGAGAAATGGAGACAGAAATTCTCATATTTGTTACCTTTAAAAACACATGGAGAAGGGAGGGGCAGAGCCGCCAACCGCGCCTGTAAGGTAGGCGGACCTGCGAGCCACCCGTAGAACAGGCCTAGCGGCCCGCCATCGTGGAAGACACATCACCCTGGTTGGGGGTTGGGCAGAGCCACTGCACGCCTGCAAGGAACGCGGACATGCGACCCACAGGCAGAACAGGCCCAGACACCCGCGGAGGGGCAGAGACACCCCTTGCGACTTCAAGATAGGTGAACCTGCGACCCACCGGCTGAAGCGGCCCAGCTGCCTTCAGAGGGGCAGATCCGGCCCCCGCGCCTGTGAAGTAGGTGAACCTGCGAACACCGACAGACCAGGTGCTAGGCCCCGCCAGGGTGCTAGACACATAACCAGGTTTGGGGAGGGGCCGAGCCGATGCCCGTGCCTGCAAAGCAGGTGGACCTCTCACCCAGAGGCAGAACAGACCCAGCGACCTACCAGCGTGGTAGACACATCGCCCCGGTTTGGGGGGGGGGCAGAGATGCCACTCACGCCTGCAATGTAGACAGCCCTGCAACCCACAGGCAGAAGAGGCCCAGCGGAGCGCTGAGGGGCAGAGCCGACGCCTGTGCCTGCAAGGTAGCTGGACCTGTTACCCACTGGCTGAACAGGACCAGCACCCGCAGAGGGGTAGATCAACTGCCCGCTCCTGCAAGGTAGGCGGACCAGCTACCAAGAGGCAGAACAGGCCCAGCGGCGTGCTGGTGTGGTAGGCACATTGCCCCAATTGGAGGAGGGGCAGAGCCGCTGCTTACGCCTGTGAGGGAGACTTTTCAAGAATACAATAGCAATATAAACATTTAGGGGTAAAATTCAATAACACAAAAGTTTCACCAAGCTGAAAAAAACGTGAACAGTAGGGAAAGACAAGGAAAGAAAGGACCACAAGCAACGCAGGTCAACTCAACATTAGAAGAGGTAATATCTGCAGCATATGGAATGTCAGATAAAGAATCAGGATATACTTGCTTCAGATGATCTGGAGTCTCCAGGGAGACATTAGACAGCAAAATCAGACAATGAAAGATCACTTTGACAATGAATTACATAAACAAATCCAAGAAGCAAAAGATCAACTATACAGGGAGATAGAGGTTATAAAAAACACACAAACAGAAATCATAGAAATGCAGGAAGCAATAAACCAACTTAAAAACTCAATTGAGATACTACCAGCAGAGTAGATCACTTAGAAGATAGAACATCAGACAATGAAGACAAAGTATTTCAACTTGAAAAGAACATAGAAAGCTCAGCAAGACTGTTAAGAAACCATGAGCAGAACATCCAAGAAATATGGGATAACATGAAGAGACCAAACTAAAGAGTAATTGGGATACAGGAAGGTATACAGGTCCAAACCACAGGATTGAGCAATCTATTCAATGAAATAATATGAGAAAACTTTCCAGACATGAAGAATGAGACAGAATCCCAAATCCTAGAAGCCTACAGGACGCCAAATGTGCAAAATCATAAGAGATAAACACCTAGACATATTATAATGAAGATGCCAAACATACAGAATAAAGAGAGAATTTTAAAAGCTACAAGAGAAAGGAAGCAGATTACCTTTAGGGGTAAACCAATCAGAATAACAGCTGATCTTTCAACACAGACTCTGAAAGCTAGAAGATCCTGGAATAACATTTTTCAAACACTGAAAGAAATTGGGTTCCAACCAAGAATTGTGTATCCAGCGATTTTAAGCTTCAGGATGGAAGATGAAATTAAAACCTTCCATGATAAACAAAAGTTAAAAGAATTTGCAGCTAGAAAACCATCTCTTCAAAAGATCCTTTGCAAAACATTATAGGAAGACGAAATGGAAAATAACAATGAAAACCAACAGTGGGAGGTAGTACAGTAAAGGGGCGAAAAATAATCAAAGAGAAAAACAAACCATGTTTAGTAACATAAATAAACAAATATGGCTGGAAGAACAACCCATATTTCAAAAATAACCCTAAATGTTAATGCCTTAAACTCACCAATTAAGAGACACAGGCTAGTAGAATGGATCACGAAAGAAGACCCAAAAATTTTCTTCCCACAGGAGACATATTTGATAGGAAAAGACATATATAGACTAAAGGTGAAAGGTTGGGAGAAATCATATCACTCATATTGACTTCGGAAACAAGCAGAAGTGTCCATACTCATATCAAATAAAATTGATTTCAAGACAAAGTTAATCAAAAGGGATAAAGAGGGACACTACATATTGCTCAAGGGAACCATACACCAACAAGACATAACAATCATAAATATATGTGCCCCAAACAATGGTTCAGCTATGTTAATCAAACAAACTCTTCTCAAGTTCAAGAGTCTGGTAGACCACCATACAATAATTATGGGAGATTTCAACACACCTCTCTCACTACTGGACAGATATTCCAAACAAAAGTTGAATTAGGAAACTATAGAACTCAATAACACAATTAATAACCTAGACTTAATTAACATATATAGAATATACCACCCAACATCAAGCAGTTACACTGTTTTCTCAGCAGCACATGGATACCTCTCAAAAATAGATCATATATTATGTCACAGAACAACTCTTAGACAATATAAAGGAGTATAGATAATACCAGGCATCTTATCTGATCGTAATGGAATGAAACTGAAATCAACAATAAAAGAAGGAAGGAAAATTCATGCATCACTTGGAGAATGAACAATACGTACTGAATGATCAATGGGTTATTGAAGACATCAAGGAGAAAAATAAAAAAAATTCTTAGACATAAATGAAAAAGACAGACAAAACATATCAGAATCTATGGGACACATTGAAAGCAGTTCTAAGTGGAAAATTCATTGCTTGGAGTTCTTTCCTTAAAAAAAGAAAAAAAAAACAACAACAAATAAATGATCTCATAGTTCATTTCAAAATCCTAGGAAAAGAAGAGCAAAACAACAGAAAAAGAAGTAGAAGGCAAGAAATAATTAAAATCAGAGCTGAAATTAATGAAATCAAAACTAAAGAAACAATTGAAAAAATTGAAAATACTAAAAGTTGAAAAATTAATAAAATCGACAGACTCTTAGCAATGTTAATGAAGAGAAGAAGAGAGGGAACTCAAATGACTATCATAAGGGATGAAAAAGACAATATCACAACAGACACTTCTGAAATACAGAAGATAATCAGAAATTATATTAGAAGATAGTGAAGGCATCAATAAATTTCTTAAGTCATATGATCTGCCCAGATTGAGTCAGGAGGATATAGACAACCTAAGCAGACCAATATCAATTGAGAAAATAGAAGAAACCATCCAAAGACTACCAACTAAGAAAAGCCCAGGACCGAATGGGTATACAGCAGAGGAGGCCAATATCACCTTGATTCCTAAACCAGACAAAGACCCTTCAAAGAAACAAATGTACAGACCAATCTCTCTAATGAACCTAGATGCAAGAATCCTCAATAAAATTCTGGCGAATCAGATACAAAAACATATTTAAAAAATTGTGCAACATGATCAAGTAGGATTCATTCCTGGGATACAAGGCTGGTTCAATATACGGAAATCAATAAATGTTATTCACCACATCAATAGACTTAAAAATAAGAACCATATGATCACCCCAATAGATGCAGAAAAAGCATTCAATAAAGTACAGCATCCCTTTATGTTTAAAACTCTAGAAAAACTGGGATAACAGGAACATACCTCAATATTGTTAAAGCAATCTATGCTAAGCCTCAGGCTAGTATCATTCTGAATTGAGAAAAAATTGAAGGCATTCCCTCTAAAATCTGGAACAAGACAGGGATGCCCTCTCTCACGATTTCTTTTCAACATAGTTCTCAAACACTGGCCAGAGCAATTAGACAAATGAAAGAAATTAAAGGCATAAAAATAGGAAAAGAAGAACTTAAATTATCACTATTTGCAGATGACATGATTCTATACCTAGTAGACCCAAAAGGGTCTACAAGAAACTATTAGAGATAATAAATGAATTCAGCAAAGTGGCATGATATAAAATCAACAATCATAAATCAAAAGCATTCCTGAATATCAGCAACAAATCCTCTGAAACGGAAATGAGGACAACCACTCCATTGAGAGTATCCTCAAAAAAAATAAAATAAAATATTTGGTTATCAACGTAACAAAAGATGTGAAAGACTTACACAATGAAAACTACAGAACCCTAAAGAGAGAAATAGAAGAAGATCTTACAAGATGGAAAAATATACCCTGTTCATGGATAGGCAGAATTAACATCATCAAAATGGCGATATTACCAAAAGTTCTCTATAGGTTTAATGCAATGCCAATCAAAATCCCAACGGCATTTCCTGTAGAAATAGATAAAACAATTATGAAATTCATATGGAATAATACAAGACCCAGTATAGCAAAGACAACTCTAAGCAGGAAGTGTGAATCAGGCGGTATAGCGATACATGTCCTCAAACTATACTACGGAGCAATAGTAACAAAAAGAGCATGGTACTGGTACCAAAACTGGCGGGTGGACCAATGGTACAGAATAGAGGACACAGAAATCAATCCACAAAATTACAGCAATCTTATATTTGATAAAGGAGCTAAAAGCATAAACTGAAGGAAGGATAGCATTTTCAACAAATGGTGCTGGGAAAACTGGAATTACATATGTAAGAAAATGAAACTCAATCCCTTTCTCTCGCCATGCACAAAAGTTAACTCAAAATGGATCAAGGAGCTTGATATCAAATCAGTGACACGGCGTCTGATAGAAGAAAACTTTGGCTATGATCTACATACTGTGGGGTCGGGCTCCAAATTTCTCAATAGGACACCCATAGCATAAGAGTTAATAATTAGAATCTACAAACAGGACTTACTGAAACTAAATAGATTTTTCTCAGAAAAAGAAACAATAAGAGAGGTAAAAAGGGAGCCTACATCCTGGGAACAAATCTTTACTCCTCACACTTCAGATAGAGCCCTAATATCCAGAGTTATACAAAGAACTCAAAAAATTAAACAATAAGCAAATGAATTACCCAATCAACAAATGGGCCAAGGACCTGAACAGACACTTCTCAGAGGAGGACATACAATCAATCAATAAGTACATCAAAAAATTCTCACCATCTCAGGCATTCAGAGAAATGCAAAACAAACCCACCCTAAGATACCATCTCACTGCAGTAAGCTTGGCAGCCATTATGAAGTCAAACGACAACAAGTGCTGGCGAGGATGTGGGAAAAAGGGTACACCTGTACATTGCTGGTGGGACTGCAAATTGGTGCAGCAAATTTGGAAAGCAGTATGGAGATTTCTTGGAAACTTGGGAATGGAACCGCCATTTGACCCAGCAATTCCCCTTCTCGGTCTAATCCCTATAGACCCAAAAAGTGCATGCTACAGGGACACTGATAAATCTATGTTCATAGCAGCACAATTCACAATAGGAAGACTGTGGAACCAACCTAGATGCCCTTCAATAGATGAATGGATTAAAAAAAATGTGGCATTTATACACAATGGAGTATTACTCTGCATTAAAAAATGACAAAATCATACAATTTGCAGAGAAATGGATGGCATTAGAACGTATTATGCTACGTGAAGATAGCCAATCACTAAAAAACAAATGCCAAATGTTTTCTTTGATATAAGGAGAGTAACTAAGAACAGAGTTGGGAGGAAGAGCATGAGAAGATGATTAATATTAAACAGGGGTGAGAGGTGGGAGGGAAAAGGAAAGAGAAGGAAAATTACATAGAAATGGAAGGAAACCCTCATGGTTATACAAAATTAAATACAAGATGAAGTGAGGGGAAAGGGAACAAAAACAAGTGGAAGAAATGAATTACAATAGATGGGGTAGAGAGAGAGGATTGGAGGGGAGGGGATGGGAGATAGTAGAGGACAGGAAAGGCAGCAGAATACAACAGACACTAGTATAGCAATATGTAAAATAGTGGATGTGTAACTGATGAGATACTGCAATCTGTATACGAAGAAAAATGGAAGTTCATAACCTACTTGAATCAAAGTGTGAAATATGACATGTCAAGAACTATGTAATGTTTTGTAGAACCAACAATAAATATTAAAGGAAAAAAAAAAACACATGGAGAACTATTTCAATGAAAAATTGACTAGCTTTATAACACCTACACTTTATCATGCAAAAGGCAAGTCCAACTATACACCATGCCTCTTCAGAAGTGCTTGTATTTCTATTCTGTTTGGGTTATTTTTCTTCATCATATTAGGATTAGTAGTCAGAGTTTGGTAGGGTATGCGTTAGTGTCAGGGATTCAGTCTTTGGAATGGAAAATTGGAAAATGAATCCAATGTGTATGCAAATATGTGCTACACAAAAATCTTCCCACTCTCATCCAGAACAATGCCTTGACGTTACCTTCACGCCAAATAAGAAACAATTAGAGGAGAAGAGTTAGAAAATCTGTAAATACATAACTGGAATGGAAAATATTCAGGAGTTCACAAACTTGGAGGTGGTAGAGGAGTATCCCAAAGTAAGGGACAGGGTAAACACTCCACAAACATGGAGGTCTGCTGGCCTAAAGACTTCTAGAGAAACTGCCTCTGAGGATGGGCACTTGAAATATATGTTGTCAGTAGCTTTAGCTTCCTTTGTAGTGAGATCATCAAAGCTGGGTCTGCATCTATGTGACCTGGAGGACATTCTTTCTTGCTTTCCAATACACATGAGGCAGCAGTGCTGAATTCTCTCTTCTTATGTAAACTGTGGCCACTGGGGTCTAAGTGTCTCCCTGTGTGGACTGTGAAGCCTTTTGTTCATCCTCCATTTTCGTAGAGTTTCCTGCTGCAGCACTGAGAGTTTGGTATTTGCCTCACAAAATACAAGGAGTTCAACTGGAACATATTCCTGGAGGGAGTTCTGTCATTTGTGGTTTTTCAGGGTCAACAAGAGAATGCACCCACCAGGCTTCATTCCCACATAACTTGCCCCCTTCTCCATAGCAACCTGATTCTGCACATTGCCCTGAAAACTATCCATTTAACAAGACACCTTTACATATAAGTGTCTGGTCACTGCACCGTGTCAGTGACATACCATTTGGAAATCAATGGCAAAACCACATGGCGCAACCACAGATGATTTATCACACACCTGCACACCACAGCTCAGGGCCCACTACTCAGGAGGGTCCAACTTAATGGCATCTCTGTTCTACACCATTTTCATAAATCCCAGTCAATCAAGGCACTGTCTGGTACACTCATGATCAGCAAGAGGTGCTGACAATTTAAGCCACAGCCTCACACAGGGCCCAGAGTCTGATTCAGACATAACCATTTCCAAAATTCATCAAAGAGGCACAGGTGATACCCATTCATTTCCATTTGAAAATTGTTTTCTTCTGGCTTTATAAAGGGGTGGCCTGAGGCAAAGAGGTTCCTGACATTCAGGGCAACAGAACAATAGTTAAGCAAAAGGCCCTAAGCCAGGTTTCACCATAGAGACTTTCCTGGTCACACCAATATCTGAGTTTTCTGGTGTGCTCACCATTCCTTTCAGCTAACTAGTACATGGCCATGTCACAGAGCTTGGAGGTGGTACATATCTTGGACAAAAAACCATGAGCCTTTCTGGAGAGTTGCCAGAATTCAGGAAGAATTCAAGAACTTAGGATGATACTAGGTGTTGCCCATGGATAAGTCAAGCCTCAGTCCATTCATTAATTGGGCAGGATGAATGCTGTGAAGCTTTCTACTAGACAGGACACACCCATTGAGCCATTTTCTTTTCTAATATCTACAACTAAGGACACAGTGGGATACACAGACATAGAAACAGTCTCCTTGTCAGATGACTTACTAGAAACAGTCCACTCCAAACCAAATAAACCTCCTTTTTTACCTATTCTCAGAATATGAGACAAATCCACAAACTGACATCCACACACACAAAGTCACCTCCTTCCCCAAGTATGTCTGTGACTATCCGGAGTGTCCTCTGACTAGTAGGCCATAGAATGTTCTCCACGAATGGCCGGTCCTGTCTCAGATCTGGTCTCCTTGGCCAATTCTGTGAAGTTTTCAGGAGGCAGTTTTGAGCCATTTCCTGCCCTCTCAGGAAAGGACCCTCTTCAAAGCTTTCTTGCCATTTGGCCACCCTCACATCAGTAGGTACCAAGAAAGACTGACTCTTTACTTGGTAAATCCAAACAAGTGAGCCCACTTGGACTGGGACTGGTACTGGCTCTTGGTGCCTGGCTTCCTGGATCACAAAATTCAGAGAGTTCCATCATGAAAAAAGTGAGGTGAGGTCACTTTCTTCAGAAAATGAATGAGGCCACTGTCTTGGCCACCACTTTGTCCTAACAGTTGCTTCCTAGTGTCTCAGGAAAAGGAGGCTGCCTCTATTTCCTGTGACACTTTCACAAGTTAGAATGGTATAGAAACATAGGCACCTGGGAACAGCTCTCCACACATGCCTGGTTTCATACATCTTCCCTACATTAAGAAGAGATAGGATGATTCAGACACATCCTTTCATCCTGATCGGGTTGTTTGCAAAGGAAGATGACTTTTGCTGTCTCAGGTCCTTCATAGCTGACTACGTCTTCTCCAGGGATCATTTCTGCATGGATTTTGAGGTACTCAGCAGGTGGAAGATCTCCTAACTTCCTGTATTGTAATACTAACTTTGTCCCTGCTCTTCTGTAAAGTGAGATTGAGTGAACAATCTCAGTTTACAGAATGGTTAGGGTTAATAGCATGTTCGATTTGGGTTATGAATCATTTTGCTGGATGAATAATGATATTGGGAACCTGTGATATTTACAAGAACATGGAGGTGAAATATAAGTATGAAAACAGAAATCTAGGTAATATTTGAAGCCCAGAAGGACTTTGGGCCCTTGATTGGGATACTTAGCTTAAATTATGTTCCGTGTGACCTTTGCATTTTGTGTCCAGAATATTAGTGTGATAATATGTATATGTAGCTAAGGTGACATGAGTATTTCTTTCACCATTTCTGTGAGCAGTATTTTGAAAACTTATAAATTAGTACTGGGGATACTATTAGGTTTACCCTGTTTTGATGAATATAGAGATGATGCATTAATAGACCATACTGTGAATAAATTATATAACTGGTTCCAAATTTAAATAATGGATTGTATTGATATCTGAAAATATATAGAAAATCTTATATTGATATACATACATTCATTCCAACCAGTTATATATCTAATTGTAATGTTAGGGTTATCATTTATCATGAATAGTGTTTGAGTTTTGCCTCAAAAATGATTATGGAATCGAAAATAATATGTTTAGAAAGAAGTCTAGTAAAAAGACCAGTCAAGAAACATGGAGGAACATATGTCTTCTGAAGGAGAAAGTGATTGAAAGTGAACCAAATGTTTATAAATTTGTGAACTTGTGAATGAAAGGAAATATCTTATGATGTCCATGAACTGAAGAAATAATAACATACCAGGTTTGAATAAAAATGAACTTTAACAAACACAATAGAGACATTAGGAATTCTGGCAAAGTATATTTCGCAGTGAAAGGTTAATAAAATAAGGACTTGTCACTTCCTGTTTTTCTGTATGCTTAACAAAACACTTTTGAAATATTGAGAACTGTTTGCTAATCTTATTCCCAGAATGTGCTGTCCCCAATTGCCAAACTGCAGAATGTACTCCCTCAACCGGTTGCACGCAAACCGCTCACTCGCCCGGACCCATCAATAAACTTACCCCCCTGCCCTCTCCAAGGAAAATATATAAGCTCTGCTTAAGCTGTTCTCTGGGCTCTCTGCTCTATTCAAGTGAGCTCTGAGCCCCAGCATGCTGGACCCCCAATAAACCCTTTGCTTTTGCATGAGACAGTCTCTTGGTGGTCTCTTCCCCCGATTGTCACCGGACCTTTACATATGGAGGTTCCACTGAGATCCGGCAGCAGTGGACAAGAGACCCCAACGAACTCCTCTCAGGGTAAGTAAGGTGCCTCTTTCTGGTCAGGTTTCAGGTCAGGGCTTGGCAAAATGGATGTCAATGAAGAGCGTGAGCTCTCTCCAACGATGGCTGACAGTCATGTCACAGAGCCACAGGCCAAGTCCCTGGGTGACGTCATAGAGGACTCAGAAAATTGAGGAACAATAGTCTCCATGACTCAGTGATATTTTGTTTCAGATTCGTTATTGCCAACCGATCGGGTTCTGCCAACTACTAAGTCCTGGTCTCAGTGTTGGACTTCCATATCCTGTCTTTATTGTCTTGTCTTGTCTGTGTCGTGTGTTGTTGCTTTTACTGTTTGTGTATCTTTCATTATGGGACAGAGCACTTCAATGCCTCTGTCTCTGACCCTTGATCACTGCACCAAAGTTTGCTTAAGGGATCAGAATCTTTCTTTTTTAGTAAAACGCTGGACCTGGCAGACTCTCTGTGCCACAGAATGGCTCACCATTGGATTTGGATGGACCCTAGAAGGATCTTTCTACTTCCCACTAATTTAAAAAGTCAGAGATATTGTCTTTCAGCCAGGACCACACAGATACCTGTGAAGACAGATGGCCACTGCCTACCAACCCAGGGACGAGGGGAATCAACATCAATATCAAGAAAGAGACTTGTCTACATTAGACGACATCAGGTGTCATCCATGGAACCCCGCTGAAAGGGACCATAGAAGGTGCTACTTATAACACCTACAGAAGTAAAGGTAGACAGAATCACTTCCTGGATCCATACCTCTCATCTCAAGCCTGTGCCCTGTCCAGACTCTGGCTGGAAACTGTAAAAGACAGGTAACCCTTTCAAATTGTGTATTTGCCTTGTCAATAAGGCTATAGACTCTCCCCTTGACCACCAGTAGTCCTAACCCTCATCAGCCCATTCAGCAGCAATGGCTGATCACAAATCTTACTGGACAAGAAGTATGGTCTATCTCGCATACCGCCCACTTAAGGACATGGTCGCCATCTCTCCACAGAGACATTTGTCAGCTGGCTATAGGTCTTTTCCATTGGGATATCCCTGATGAAGTGGATCCCACTAAAATTCCATTAAATCCCTTCTCTACCATAGATAATGGAAACAAATATTATGGATGTAGGGACACGCGAGCCAGATGCAGTTTGGCTAGCCTAGATTACTATGTTTGCCTGGCGGACTATCAAAGCCACAAACAGTCACGGCTGTGTTGGGGGGAAGCCGACTTCTTCTGTAAGTCATGGGGATGTGAGCATTCAGGGACTGCTTGATGGAACCCAAACTCCTCATCAAATTCTGTACACAGCATTGGCCATATCCAATTAGATAACCAAAATTGATAGCCCCCAGAGGGGTCTCTAGATCCTCAAATTCTGCGTGACCTTTTTAACTTTTGCAAGTGCTCAAAAGTGTGAAAGGAGATTCCCCTATGTGGAGGCCTTTTCCCTCCATTGCTCACATCCTGAACTATGCTTCTCCAATAGATCCTCACCCTCAGCCATCTGCTCCATACTCTCTGCTCTTACTCTCACATAAGCAACCTGATTTCTCCCCTCCAATTACTAGATCAAAAACCCAAACCTCCGCCCATTCTATGACCATTGCCCCCTTGTTTAGGTAGCAGGTACTGAGGTACACCTTAACCCACTCACTCCTCTCTTCTCTTGTCATTGCCTGCACCGGGTCCCACCAGGTCCTCTTATTAGCTAACACAAAGCTCAAACCAGCTGAGGAGAGCCCTCAGACCCTTATCGAAGATGTAATGTAAATGGCCTTTAAAGTTGCTTTGTCATCACTGAAAACAGGTTACTAAGTATTTAAAGTCCCTCACAGGCTTTTGGGGATACTAACTCCCATCTTACCCTCTGCTCTACCTGTTGTACTGCTCAAGATTTGTTCCTAGAAAAATCCAAAACCCCTTTCCCATTATTCTTTTACATCTCTCCTACCTCATTCTCAGATCCACGGAGCTGTTCACAGCCACGCCTTCCCCGTCTTCCCCCTCTGTACCAGGCCCACAGAAATGTCTTAACTGACCTTCTCCAGAAATCTTCAACATAGCTGAATTTAGGACTTTCAGAAAAAGAGTCCCTATAAAAAATTTCTAAGTACATAAACTTCCTCTTTTCGTGTTGCCCTATTCTACTTGGCCACTGGCTAAAAAAATCAGCAATCCTAAGCTAGACACCACCTTACTAGTTTTCACAAAATATGTGAACAAGGCCTTGGCCTTGAGCTGAGGCTTCACAGAGATGGCTACATTTGTAAGATAAAGAAGTTACCAACTGGGCTCCATGGTAACAGTTGGGAAGGGGAAAAAATAAAGGGAATATAATGCTCTCCCTCACCCAGGTGTCCTTGAAAAGTTAACTTTCCCACAAACAGAGGAAAAAAACAGAATACAAACTGCTTTTTGTGAACTGCTTAAGACTGTGAACTTTTGAGCCCCTTCCCTTATATGTTGGGTACAAAATTCTGAAAATACCTAAAATTGGGGTTCCGGGGATTTAATTGATTACAACAGAAGTAATGCCCTCTGAATCTGGTTGCAAACAAATAGGACTGTTTTCCTGTCTTTGGTACTATCTTAGGTGCCTTGCCTTGTCCGTCCCTACAACAGTATAATTCTATATACTTAAAACATTGTTTATGTTTTCATGAAGTGGTCAACAGATGTGATTAATTGTGTAGTTGTGCAAATGTTTCCCAGAGTGCTCTATCAACACAGGTTCATTTGAAGATCAAATAGGGGGGGCATAAAACCTAGTTCCACTGGGAACATATATCACTCACTTTTGCGATCCTATTAGGAATACATGTTGCTGCAAGGGTGGGCACAAGAACCACTGCCTTGGTCCATGGGACAAAACAAATGACCCAAATAGAAGCAGCTATAGACCAAAACTTAAAGATATTAGAAACCTCCATAACAGCATTGCAGGAATCTTTAACCTATCTCTCTGAACTTGTTTTACAGAACAGTCGAGGATTGGAACTCCTCTTCATGTGAGAAGAGGGCCTTTGTTTTGCATTGATGGAAGAATGTTGTTTTTATGCCAACCATATTGGAGTTGTAAAAAAATCTATGAGTAAATTAAAAAGATGACTTGAAGAGCGTCAACGACAGAGAGAGGCCAAAAAAGGGTGTTTTGAATCTTGGTTCACAAAGTTCCCCTGGTTAACTACGCATTTATCAACCCTGGCCGGTCCAATAATAATCCTCATATTATTGCTAACTATTAAACCCTGCTTGCTCAACCATGTAATTTATTTTCTCCAAGCTCAAATTGGACAAGTTAAACTAATGGTAATACCCCACTAGCAGACATAGAATGTGACACCCCCCAATGATCATTTTTATGATTAAAAGTAGCCAGAAAAAGAAGTGTCGAATGAAAGGTTAATAAAATATGTAGTTGTCACTTCCTGCTTTTCTGTACGCTTAACAAAACACTGTTGAAATCTTGAGAAATGTTTGCCAATCTTGTTCCCAGAATGTGCTGTCCCCAACTGTCAAACTGCAGAATGTACTCCTTCACCAGGTTGCATGCAAATTGACCACTCGCCCTGACACATCAATAAACTTCCCTCCCTGCACTCGCAAGGGAAAGTATTTAACCTCTGCTTAAGCTGTTCTCAGGGCTCTCTACTCTTTTCAAGTGAACTCTGAGCCCCAGCATGCTGGACCCCCAATAAACCCTTTGCTGTTACATGAGATAGACTCTTGGTGGTCTCCTCTTCCGACACTCGACCGACCTTTACTTGGATGATTGAATGTAGAAGAGAACATCCAGTCAAAAAGGGATAGTCAGTGGGATTAGGAATATAGTCCGTAGGTTTAGGAAGAAGAGTGAGTATAGGATTTGGACCAAAAGTTCTTTAGTAATAGGGTTTCGGTTAGAGAATGAATGTAAATGTCAGCACATGTGAAGAATGAGTCACAATGATGAACTGGGGAAAATATGTAGGAAAGCAGATATCAATAGAGACATTAGGAAATCAGGCAACGTATAAAGTGAGTGATAGGATTAGACATTATCAACAGGGTTGAGTTTCAATATATAATCTTAGGAAGAAACAAATATGTAGTCACCAATAGGATTGACATTTGAGAGTATTAGGCAACCTGGACATGAATGTTTTTAATAATACAGGTTCACTTTCTATTTAGCCTTTGGTACAATCATAAGTGTGACTTTTGCATTTTGTGTTCCGAATATTACTGTGATAAAATGTATATGTAGATCAGGTGACATGAGTATTTCTTCCACAATTTCTGGGAGCAATATTTTGAAGACGTATAAATTGAGGACTCTAGGATATGCCAACAAACAATTCTTACACAAACTTTTACCAATGTGGTTCCAAAGGTAGAGGCGCATACGCAAGGAATGCAAAGTGAACTAATTCTAACCAAAAAAAAAAGAAAAAAAAATTGATACTTTATCTTCCACTTCTTGTGCCACTCCTGTTTCAAATTACTTAGTCTTGACTGCATGTCTCCTGCAGAAATAATCAAAATCTCTGGAATACGTCTTTTGTTTGTTTTGCTTTTGCGGTGCTGCAGATAGAACCCAGGGCCTCCACATACTTCGGAAAGCACTTGACTGCTAAACTACATCCATGCTCCCCACCCCCACTACTTTTTTGTTGTTTTGAGAAAGGGTCTTAGTAGCTGGGATTTCAGGCATGCACTATTGCACCAGACTCCTGAATATATCTTGCCACTACATTTAGATGCAGAATTGGCTCAACAATAAGAAATTAAGAGGGTGTGAATAAAATAGTAATAGTGAAGAACCACTAAGAATACAGAGAAAGCACACTAAACAATACCTTTTGTTCAAATGCAATCTCTTTTAAAAAATTTTTTAAATGGATGACAATAAACTTCTGAAAAACAGACACAAATATCTTTCCTATCCTTTGCCTGAATTTCAATACTTTAAATTTTATTTTAATTACAGCTTTACTGAGATACAAATTTATATACCATGCAATCTATTGTATCACATGTGTATCTATTTTATATCCAGTATGGTTATTTCAATAAAATGACACACTAACTTTTCTGAATGAGTAGAATTACTAGTTACTACTAGGGTTCAATTCCTAGCTTTGCAAAAGCAAACAAACAAACAAACAAAGTTGGCTAACGGATCATATATTCTAATATTCCTAGCATTTTTTCAGTACAAAAAACCCACATTATCCCACAAAGGGATATGAAATAGAATTATATTTTTTCATCTGGGTATGCTAAAGACAAGTCTATTTAGAAAATCCTGTTGTTTCAAATGTTGTTGAAAATAAAATAAAAATACTTTAATAAAGAATGCAAAATAAAAAAAAATAAATTAGTATTGGGGGTACAAAGAGGTGTACCCTGTGTCTATGAATATTGAAGTAATTCATGAATTGACAATACTGTGAATAAATAATATAACTGATTCCACTTCAAATAATGGATTGATAGAATTGATATCTGAAAATATATAAGAAATCTTATATTGATATAGAATCATTCATTCCAATGAGTTATACATCTAATGGTAATATTAGGGTTATATTCTATCATGAAAGGTGTGTGAGATCTGCTTCAAAAGTGAGAATGGAAAAGGAAAATAATGTGTTTGGAAAGAAGTCTCATGAAAAGACCAGTCAAGAAACATAGAGGAATGCATGTGTTCTGAAGTAGAAAGCGATTGAAAGTGACACAAATGCAAATAATTTTGCTAACATGTGGATGAAATACATATCCTATGATGTGAATAAACTGAAGAAATAGTAAAGTACCAGTGTTGAATAAAAATGAACGTCAAAATGTACATCATGTCCCATAGTAATCTACTTGGATTGATGTTAAACTGGGTCAGTTACTGTAGAAATATTAGGATTTGTATGCACCATTCACTGATGTTACTTGTCAGTACTAGAAAACAAATATGTATTTCAGGTGGATGAATAATTCTGAGAATAATCTTGTGAAAAGTTTATTATAAATACACATACATGAATATGAATGAATTTAGGGTGTGTAAAAGAAGACAGAAGTATTTCATATTTTTAAAAATTTGGAGAGTGTATATGTATGTATATATATATATATATATATATATATATATATACACACACACACACACACACACACACAAACAAACACATATACACACAGAGACATTGAAATGTAGCAATATATATGCCAATTGAAATTGATGTAGAAATACATATCGTCCAAAGATCCAAAAATATTTAATTTACTGAACATGGATTTGTGTATAATGTTGTTCAACTAGGAAGCTCCCCCTTAGGTTAAATTTTCAGTTCCAACAGCGTTTAGGAGGAGTGATCTCTTCTCATAATTTGTATCTGCCAAGTCAGCCACCTCACAAGAATGTACATTTGATACCAGGTAGGATTCTATATGTGCATATAAAAATGCATGTGCTGAATAGGCTACAGACAAACGGAGACAGGAATTCAAATACTTGTTAAATTTAAAAACACATGGACAACTATGTCAACAAAATATTGATTAGATTTATAACTCCTACACTATATAATGCAAAAGGCAAGTTCCACTATACACCATGCCTCCTCTGAACTTCTTGGATTTCTATTCTGTTTGGGTTATTGTTCTCCATCATATTAGGATTAGTAGTCAGATTCTAGTAGGTTATGGGTTAGTGTCAGGAATTCAGTATTTCGAATGGAAAATTGGAAAATGAATCCAATGTGTATGCAAATATGTGCTACACAAAAATCTTCGAACTCTCATCCACAACAATGCCTTGAAATTACCTTCACCCCAATTAAGACACAATTAGAAGAGAAGAGGTAGAAAATCTGTGAATATATATCTGTAGTGGAATATGCTCAGGAGTTCACAATTTTGAAGGTTGTAGAGCAGTTTCCAAAAGTAAGGGACAGGGTAAACACTCCACAAACATGGAGCTCTGTTGGCCAAAAGATTTCTGGAGAAACTGCCTCTGAGGGTGGGCACTTGAAATATATGTGTTTGTCAGAATTTTTAGCTTCCTTTCTAGTGAGACCATCAAAGCTGGGTCTGTATCTATGTGACATGAGATCTTGGTTTCTTATTTTCCAATGATCCTGAGGCAGCAGTGCTGATTTCTCTCTTTGTATGTAAACTGTGGCCACTGGGGGCTAAGTGTCACCCCATGTGGACTCTGAAGCCATTTGTTCATTCTCCAACTTTTGTGGTGTTTCTTGCTGCTGAACTGGGACATTGGTATTTGCTTCACGAAATACAATGAGTTCAACTGGAACACAGTGCTGGAGGAAGTTCTGTCACATGTTGTGTGTCACGTTCTGCAGGAGAATGTACCAAAAAGGCTTCAATACCAGATAGCTTGTCCCCTTAACCTCAGCAACCTGATTCTTAACATTACCCTGAAACCTCTCCATATAACAAGATGCCTTTACATAGAAGGGTCTGCTGGCTGCACCATGTCAGTCACAAGCCATTTGGAAGTCAATAGCAGATCCACATGATCCCACCACAGATATTTTATCACACAATACTGCTCTAGGTCCACTACTCAGCAGGCTCCAACTTATTGGCATCGCTGTTCTAGATAATTTTTATGAAACTCAGTCAATAAAGGCCCTGGCTAGTATACTCATGATCAGCAACAGACCATTTAAGAGTTCTCCAGTGCCACCTGTTAATGGCCTCCACAGGGCTTTGAAGAACTCATTTGACCCAAAGAATGCCTAATCTCACTTGATGGAGGTCAGGAACCTTACAGAGGAAGGCAAGAGACTTCATCCACAATTACTGATCTTTTTGCCATTTTGGTTTTGAATGCACACATGGGATCTTTCTTTAGATCCATCAGGTGCTGAGAATCTAAGCTATAGCCTCACATAGGACCAAGAGGCTGATTCAGACGCATCCCTTTCCAAAGCAATTAAGCACAGAGCCACAGTTGATGCCCATTTATTTCCATTTGAAAACTGTTTTCTTCAGGATTCACAAAGGGTTGGCCTGAGGCAAAGACTTTCCTGACATTCAGGGCAACAGAACAATAGCAAAAGGCCCAAAGCAGGGTTTATCCACTGAGACTTTCCTGGACACACTGATATTAGAGTTTTCTGAGATGCTCGCCATTTCCTTCATCTATCTTGTACATGGCCATGTCACTCAGATTGGAGGTGGTACATATCTTGGACACAAAACAATGAGCCTATTCTTGAGAGTGACCAGAATTGAGGAAGAAATCAGGAACTTAGGAAGATTGCAGGTGTTGCCCATCCATAAGGCAAGGGGCAGTCCACTCCTAAATTGGGCAGGATGAATGCTGGGAAGATTTCTACTAGACAGGACACATTGATGCATTCTTTTTTCTAAGGTCTACAACCACGAACACAGTGGGTTACAAAGACATGCAAAAAATCGCCTTGTCAAACGACTTACTAGAAGCAGTCCACTCCAAACCAAACAAACCGCCTTTCCTACCTATTCTCATAAGAAGAGACTAAACCACAAAATCACACACACACGCGCAAACGCACCTCCTTCATTCAAGTAGGTCTGTGACTATCTGGAGTGTCCTCTGACTGGTGGGCCATACTATGTTCCCCCAAAAGGCCTGTCCTGTCTCAGATCTGGTCGCGGTGAACCACTACCTGCTTTCTCTGGAAAGGCCCCTCTTCAGAGCTCTCCTGGCATTTGAAATCCTCATATCAGTAGGTACCAAGGAATACTTAGTCTATCCTTGGTTTTTCCAAACAATGGAGCCCACTGGGACTGGAACTGTGACAAGGTCTTGGTATTCTCTGTCTTCCTGGAGCCCAAGGTCAGGGAGTTTCTTCACCAAGGAAGTGAGGTAGGTCGCTTCATTCAGGAACTGAGTGAGTTTACTGCCTTTGCAACCACTTTGTCCTAACAGGTGATTGCAAGGTTCCCATGAGGTGGAGGCTGCCCCTACTTCCCGAGACAGTTTCAACAGTTAGAATGGTATATCAACCATAGGAATCCGGGAACAGCTCTCCACACAGGCCTGGTTTGGTCCCTCTTCTCTACATTAAGAAAAGAGTGGCTGATTCAGACACAATGCTTCTTCCTGAGTACGTTGTTTGCCATGGAAGATGACTTTTGCTCTCTCAGGTCCTTCATAGCTGCCTATGTCTTCTCCAGGGATCGTTTCTGCTTAAAACTTTGAGGATCTCAGCATCTGGAAGATCCCCTTCATTCCTGTATTGTAAGACCAACTCTGTCGCTGCTCTTCTGTAAAGTTAGATTGAGGGAACAGTGTTTGGTTAGGCTTAATAACAGGTTCGATTTGGATTAAGAATCATTCTGAGCGATGAATAATGGTATTGGGAATATGCGATATTTACAAGAATATTTAGGTGAAATATAAGTATGAAAACAGAAATCTAGGTAAAATTTGAAGCCCAGAAGGGCTTTGGGCCTTTAATTGGGATACTTAGCTTTGACTTACGTTCTGCACAGATGTCTTAAATAAATCCATATACAATGTCATAGGACCTTGTACCTTGGATGATTGAATGTCACGAGAATATCCAGTCAAAAAGCTATAGTCGGTAGGATTAGGAAAAGTGTCGGTAGGTTTAGAAAGAATAGTGATTATAGGTTTTGGAGGAAATGTTTTTAGCAATTGGGTTTCGGTTAGAAAGTGAATTTAAATGTCAGCACATGTGAAGAGTCAGTCAAAATGATAAACTGGGAAAATATTTAGGAAAGCAGAAATCAATAGAGACATTAGGATATCAGGCAAAGTATAAAGTGAGTGATAGGATTACACATTTTCAACAGGCTTGAGGTTGAATATATAATCTTAGGAGCAAACAAATATATAGTCACCAATAGGATTGACATTTGAGAGCGGTAGCAACCTGGACAGGAATATTTTTAGTAATCCATGCTCACTTTTCATTTAGGTTTTGGTACAATCATAACTGTGAACTTTGCATTTTGTTTCCAGAATATTACTGTGATAACATGTACATGTAGATCAGGTGACATGAGTATTTCTTCCACCATTTCTGGGAGCAATATTGTGAAGACGTATAAGTTAGTACTGGGGGTAAAAATAGGTGTACCCTGTGTCTATGAATATAGAGATAATGCATGAATAGACCATACTGTGAATAAATAGTATTACTGGTTCCAACTTTGAATAATGGATTGAATTGATAAATGAAAATATAGAGGAAATCTTATATTGATATATATACATTCATTAAAACCAAATATACATCTAATGGTAATATTAGGGTTATGGTTCATCATGAAGAGTGTGTGAGTTTTGCTTCAAAAATGATTAAGGAAATCGAAAAAGAAACCTCATGAAAAGATCAGTCAAGAAACATGGAGTTATACATGTGTTCTGAAGCAGGAAGTGATTGAAAATGAAACAAATGCCTATTAATTTTCGAATTTCTAGATGAAATATATATTTTATGATGTGCATAAACGGAAGAAATTGCAATGTACCAGTGTTGAATAAAAATGAATTTCAAAATACACATCATGTCCCATAGAAATCTTTTTGCATTGATGTTAAACTGGGTAAGTTACTGCAGAAATACAAGGATTTGTATGCACCATTCACTGAAGATAGTTCTCAGTACGAGGAAACAAATATGTTTTTCAGGTGTGTGAATATTCCTGGGAATAATCTCGTGAAAAGTTCATTAAAAATCCACATACATGAATATGAATTATTTTAGGGAGTGTATAATAAGACACATATTTCATATTTTGAAAAATCTGGAGAGTATGTATACACACACACACAAAAACAGACTTTAAAAAGTAGGAATATATATGCCAATTGAAATTCACCATGAAATATATATCATCCACAGATCAGAAATATTTATTTTACTGAACATGGGTTTTTGTGTAAAGTTGTTCAACCAGGAAGCTCACCCATTGGTTGAATTTTCAGTTCCAGCATCATTTAGGAAGAGTGAACTATTCTAACAATTTGTATCTGCCAAGTGAGCCATCTCACAAGAATGTACGTGTGATTCCAGGTAGGATTCTATATGTGCATATAAAATTACATGTGCTGAATAGGCTGCAGAGAAAGGGAGTCAGGTATTCACATATCTGTTAACTTTAGAAATACATGGAGAAATATTTCAACAGAAAATTGACTAGATTTATAACTCCTACCCTATATAATGCAAAAGGCAAGTCCCACTATACAACATGCATCCTCTGAACTGCTTATATTTCTATTCTGTTTGGGTTTTTATTCTCCATCATATTAGGATTAGTAGTCAGAGTCTAGTAATGTAGTGGTTAGTGTCATGGATTCAGTATTTCTAATGGAAATTTGGAAAATGAATCCAATGTGTATGTAAATATATGCTACACAAAAATCTTCCCACTCTCATCCAGAAAAATGCCTTGACATTACCTTCGCACCAAGAAAGACACAATTAGAGGAGAAGAATTAGAAAATGTGTGAATACATATATTCAATGAAAAATTCTCAGAAGTTCACAACCTTGGAGGTGGTAGAGGAGTTTCCAAAAGTAAGGGACAGGATAAACACTCCACAAACATGGAGCTCTGCTGGCCTAAAGACTTCTTGAGAAATGGCTCTGAGTTTGGGCACTTGAAATATATGTTGTTTTCAGGAGCTTTAGCTTCTTTCTAGTGAGACCATCAAAGCTGGGTCTGCATCTATGTGACCTGGAGGACATGGCGTCTTATTTTTCAATGAACATGAGGCAGCAGTGCTGGTTTCTCTCTTTGCAGGTAAACTGTGGCCACTGGGGGCTAAGTGTCTCCCCGTTTGGACTGTGAAGCAATTTGGTCATGATCCACTTTTCGTTGTGTTTCTTGCTGCTGCACTGGGAGTTTGGTGGTTGCTTCATGAAATACAAGGAGTTTATCTGGGACACAGTGCTGGAGGGAGTTCTGTCACGTGTGGTGGGTCAGTGTCTGCAGGAGAATGCACCAACCAGGCTTCTATCCACATAGCTTTTTCCCTTGACCATAGCAACCTGATTCTGAACATTGCCCTGAAACCTCTGCATATAACAAGATGCCTTTACATAGAAGGGTCTGCTGCCTGCACCATGTCAGTCACAAGGCATTTGGAATCCAATGGTAGATCCTCATGGCCGTACCACTGATGTTTTATCACACACCTGCCCACCACTGCTCTAGGTCCACTTCTCAGCAGACTCCAACTTACTGGCATCTGTGTTCTACACCATGTTAAAGAAACCCAGTCAATCTAGGCACTCTCTGGTATACTCATGATCAGCAACAGGACATCCAAAGGTTCTCCAGTGCCACCTGGTCATGGTAATTTTAAAAATTTCATGATATTTATGTAACCATTTTCAAGGATGAAGTTGGAGGCATTGTGGGTTTCAATTATTCAGAAACCATTAAATGGTGAGGAATCTCATTTTAATGAAAGCTCTGGAGAACTCTCACAGGCAAGGCTTCCCAAATAGTGGCCAAAACGTCACTTGAAGCCAGGCCCATTGAGGTCTAAAATGTGAGGTCCATGTGTGTTTTGACTCTCAATTGTGGCTGCCAAGTCTTTCAGAATAAAATTATGTGATTCTCTGGCTGAGATTCCCAGTGAACTGTGGAAAGTCCCCCTGGGACTAGATCTCAGCTTCCAATGGCGACTCTCATGCGTTGCCTCCGAAAATCTTAACACAATTCTTCTCTGAGGTCAGTTCAAGAACTGAGTCTCTAAGGGGAATCACACCAGAATTCAACCCAGGTTGAACCAGTAATCTCTCACAATTAAAACCTTAACACTCCCACATGACCCTCATCTTCTTCCATATAGACACTCATCATAACCTCAGGCTGGAGGTTTCCATGAGGGCACAGCCCAAGACAGTGTCCAAAATAAGCTTCCTTGTCCCTCATTTGCCTAAAGTCACGTTTGCCTGGACACCCTTCCTATGAACCAGGTGTGATCAAATAGGCCTGACATTTATACTGCTCCACTTCTCCAATTTGAGGCCTACTGACTGAGGGGTTTAAATTTTTTTTGGGAATTGGACGCATGAGAAAACACAAGAACTATGGGCAAGCCACTGCAGAGATTTGAAGAACCCATTTGACACAAAGGATCCCTATTCTTCCTTGATGGAAGTAAGTGCCCTACCAGAGGAAGGCAAGAGACTTCATCCACAATGACTCTACTTTTAGCCATTTTGGTTTTGGATGCACATATGGAATCTTTCTTTAGATCCATAAGGTGCATAGAATCAAAGCCACAGCCTCACACAGGGCCAAGAGGCTGATTCAGACACATCCCTTTCCAAAGCAATTAAGCAAAGAGCCACAGGAGATGCACATTTATTTCCAATTGAAAAGTCTTTTGTTAAGGCTTCCAAAAGTGTTGGCCTGTGGAAAACACCTTCCTGACATTCAGGGCAACAGAAAAATATGTATGCATAAGGCCCAAAGCAGGGTTTCTCCACTGAGATATTCCTGGTCACACTGCTATCTGAGTTTTCTGAGATGCTCGACCATTCCATTCAGCTATCCAGTACATGGCCATTTCACAGACCTTGGAGGTGGTACATATCTTGGACACACAACCATGAGTCTATTCTTGAGAGTGACCAGAATTGAGTAAGAAATCAGGAACTTAGGAAGATTGCAGGTGTTGCCCATCCATAAGGCAAGCCGCAGTCCATTCATAAATTGGGCAGGATGAATGCTGGGAAGCTTTCTACTAGACAGGACGCATCCATTGATGCATTCTCTTTTCTAATGTCTACAACCACTAATACAGTGGGATACACAGACATAGAAAAACTCGCATTGTCAAAGGACTTAGAAGAATCAGATAATTGCAAACCAAACAAACCTCCTTTCCTACCTATTCTGAGAACATGAGACAAAACCACAAACCCCACCCAAACTCACAAATTCAACTTCTTCCCCCAAGTAGGTCTGTGACTATCCGGAATGTCCTCTGACTTGTGGGCCATACTGTGTTCTCCCGAAATGGCCTGTCCTGCCTCAGATCTGGTCACCTTGGCCAACTCTGTGAAGTTGTCAGGAGCCAGTGTTGAGCCACTACCTGCTTTCTCAGGAAAGGCCCCTCTTCAGAGCACTCCTGGCATTTGGCCATCCTCACATCAGTAGGTACCAAGAATGACTGACTCTGTCCTTGGTAAATCCAACAAGTGAGCCCACTGGAACTGTGACTGGGACTGGCTCTGGGTGCCTGGCTACTTGGATCACAAGTTCAGAGAGTTCCATCACCAAGGAAGTTAGGAAGGTCATTTCTTCGGGAACTGAATGAGGTCACTGCCGTGGCAACCACTTTGTCCTAACACTTGCTTCCAAGGGTCCCATGAGATGGAGGCTGCCCCTAATTCCTGAGACACTTTCAAAAGTTAGAATGGTATACCAACCATAGGTACCCAGGAACAGCTCTCCACACAGGCCCGGTTTGCTCCATCTCCTCTACGTTAAGGATAGAGAGTCTGATTCAGACTCAACCCTTCATCCTGACCAGGTTGTTTTCCATGGAAGATTACTTTTGCTCTCTCCGGTCCTTCATAGCTGCGTACATCTTCTCCAGGGATAATTTCTGCATTGACCTTTGAGGTTTTCAGCAGGTTGAAGATCCCCTACATTCCTGTATTGTAAGAACAAATCTGTCCCTGCTCTTCTGAATACTTAAATTGATGGAACAATGTATGGTTAGTGTTATTAACATGTTCAATTAAAACCAAAACACTACCACATGGCCCTTATATTCTTCCATATAGACACTCATCATTACCTCTGGCTGGAGGTTTCCACAAGGGGCGAAGCCCAAGACAGTGTCCAAAATAAGTTCCCTTGCCCCTCATTTGCCTAAAGTCTGGGTTTCCTGGACACCCTTCCTGTGAACCAGGATTGATCAAATAGGCCTGCCATTAATAATGCTCTTTTTCTCCTTTTTGAGGCCTACTGAACGTGAGGTATTGATTCTTTATGTGATTTGGAGTCATGTGAAACCCAAGCACCTTTTCTCGTCTTTGAAGAACTCATTAGACCCAAAGGATCCCTATTCGTACTTGATGGAGGTGAGGAGCCTAACAGAGGAAGCAAGAGACTTCATCCACAATGTCTGATCTTTTTGCCATTTTGGTTTTGGATGCACACATGGGATCTTTCTTTAGATCCATCAGGTACTGAGATTCTAAGCCACAGCCTCACACAGAGCCGAGAGGATGATTTAGACACATCCTTTTCTAAAGCAA
This sequence comes from Callospermophilus lateralis, assembly GCF_048772815.1. NCBI lineage: Eukaryota > Metazoa > Chordata > Mammalia > Rodentia > Sciuridae > Callospermophilus > Callospermophilus lateralis. The sequence goes on along the minus strand of NW_027513592.1, from coordinate 1,398,442 downwards.
TTAATCTAAGAGCCACGGGTGATGCTCATTCATTTCCATTTGAAAGCAGTTTCTTCAGGCTTCACAAACTGGTGGTCTGAGGCAAAGACCTACCTGACATTCAGGTCAACAGAACAGTAGGTAAGCAAAAGGCACAAAGCAGGGTTTCTCTACTGAGACTTTACTGGTCACACTGATATCTGAGTTTTCTGAGATCCTCCCCATTCATTTCAGGTATCCAGTAAATGGCCATGTCACAGAGCTGGGAGGTGGTACATATCTTGGACAAAAAAAAATGAGCCTATTCTGGAGAATGGCCAGAATTCAGGAAGAAAACAGGAACTAAGGAATATAGTAGGTGTTGCCCATCGATAAGGCAAGGAACAGTCCATTCATAAATTGGGCAGGATGTGTGCTGGAATGCTTTCTACTTGTCAGGACACATGCATTGATGCATTCACTTTTCTCATATCTACAACCACCGACAAAGTGGGATACACAGACATAGAATCACTCACCATGTCAAATGACTTATTAAAAACAGTCCACTCCAAACCAAACAAACTGCCTTTCCTACCTATTCTCAGAACATGAGACAAAAAAATAAACTCACATCTACACCCACAAAGGCATATCTTTTACCCACATAGGTCTGTGAGTAACCAGAGTGTCCTCAGACTGATAGGCCATACTATGTTCCCCCGAAATGGCCTGTCCTGTCTCAGATCTGGTCTCCTTTACCAACTCTCTAAAGTTTTCAGGAGCCATCGGTGAGTCACTACCTGCTTTCTCAGGAAAGGCCCCTCTTCAGAGCTTTCCAGGCATTTAGTGATCCACAAGAAAGACTGACTCTGTCCTTGGTAAATCCAAACAAGTGAACCCACTGGGAAAGGGACTGGGACTGGCTCTTGGTGCCTGGCTTCCTGGATCCCAAGTTCAGAGGGTTCCATCACCAAGGAAGTGAGGTAGGTCACTTCCTTCAGGAACTGAATGAGGTCACTGCCTTGGCAACCACTTTGTTCTAACATTTGCTTCCAATGGCTCCATGACATGGAGGCTGCCCCTACTTCCTGTGTCACATTCACAAGTTAGAATGGTATACCAACCATAGGCACCCGGGAACAGTCAGAGTCTACTAGGGTATGGCTTACTGTCAGGAATTCAGTATTTCAAATAGAAAATAGGAAAATGAATCTAATGTGTATACAAATATATGCTAGACAAAAATCTTCCCACTGTCCTCTACAACAATGCCTTGATATTTCCTTCACCACAAGTAAGACACAATTAGTGGAGAATAGTTTGAAAATCTGTGAATATATATCTGGAAAAAAAATGAATGGAGTTCACAACCTTGGAGGTGGTAGAGGAATTTCCAAATGTAAAAGAAAGGATAAACACTCCACAAACATGGAGCTCTGGTGGCCTAATAAATTTTTGAGAAACTGCCTCTGTGTTTGGGCCCTTGAAATATTTGTTCTTGTCAGGAGCTTTAGCTTCCTTAGTAGTGAGACCATCAAATCTGGGTTAGCATCTATGTGACCTGGATGACATGGTTCCTTAGTTTCTATTGAACATGAGGCAGCAGTTCTGAATTCTCTCTTTGTAGGTAAACTGAGGCCACTGGGGTCTAAGTGTCTAACCGTGTGGTCTGTGAAGCCATTTGGTCATACTCGAATTTTTGTGGTGTTATTTACTGCAGTACTCTGAGTTTGGTATTGGCTTCATGAAGTACAAGGAGATAAACTGGGACACAGTCCTAGAGGGAGTACTCTCATGAGTGGTGAGTGAGGGTCTGCAGGAGAATGCACCAACCAGGCTTCTATCCCAAAAAGCTTGCACCCATGTCCATAGCAACCTGATTCTGAACATTGCCATGAAACCTCTCCATATAACAAGATCCCTTTATTTGTAAGGGTCTGCTGGCTGCACCATGTCAGTCACAATCCATTTGGAAGCCAAGGGAAGATCCATGTGGCCCCACGACAGATGTTTTATCATACACCTGCCAACCACTGCTCTAGGCCCACTACTCAGCAGGCTCCAACTTTCTGGCATCTCTGTTCTACAACATTTTCATGAAACCCAGTCAATCAGGGCACTGTCTGGTATACTCGTGATCATCAACAGACATCCAAAGATTCTCTAGTGCCACCTGTTCATAGGAATATCAAAAATTTTATGGTGTTTATCTAGCCAATTTTCAAGGATGAAGTTGGAGGCACTGTGGGTTTCAATTCATTCAGGAACCATGAAATAGTGAGGAAGCTCATTTCAATGAAAGCTCGGGACAACTCTCACAGGCAAGGCTTCCCAAGGAGTGGCCAAAAGGTCACATGAAGCCAGGCCCATTGAGGTTTACAATTGAGGTCCATGTGTGTTTTGACTCTCAACTATGGCTGCTAAGTCTTTCTGAATAAAGTCATGTGATATCCTGGCTGAGAATCCCAGTGCTCTTTGGAAAGCCAACCTGGGCCTAGATCTCAGTCTCCAAGGGCAACTCTCATGTGTGGCCTCCTAAATTCCAAACACAATTCATGCCAATACGTCGCTGAGATCTGTTCCAGAACTCATTCTCTAAAGGGAATCACACAAGAGTTAAAGCCCAGGTTGACCCTGGAATCTTTTCCAACCGTAACACAAATGACCACAATTAAACCAAAACACTCCAACATGGCCCTCATCTTCTTCCATATAGACAGTCATAATAAACTCTGGTTGGAGGTTTCCATGAGGGGCGCAGCCCAAGACAGTGTTCAAAATAAGCTCACTTGCCACTCATTTGCCTAAAGTCAGGGTGGCATTGAAACCCTTCCTGTGAACGAGGGGTGATCAAATAGGCCTGCCATTAATACTGCTCTACTTCTCCAATTTGAGGCCTACTCTCTGTGGGGTATAGATTCTTTATGAGAATTGGGGTCATGAGAAAACCCAAGCACCTATGGGCTACCCTCTGAAGGGATTTGAAGAACCCATTTGAGTGAACCAAGGAGTTGGATCAAAAGACTTTAGATATAGGGTTTTGGTTAGAGAGTGAATGTAAATTTCAGCATATGTGAAGAGTCAGCCACAGTGATGAACTGGGGAAAATGTGTAGGAAAGCAGATATCAATAGAGATATTAGGAAATCAGGCAAAGTACAAAGAGAGTGATAGGATAAGACATTTTTAACAGGGTTGAGTTTGAATATACAATCTTAGGAAGAAACAAATATGTAGTCACCAATAGGAATGATATTCGAGATCATTAGTGAATCAGGACATGGATGTTGTTAGTAATACATGCTCACTTTCAATATAGGCTTTGGTACAATCATAAGTGTGACACTTGCATTTTTTGTCAGGAATATTACTGTGATGAAATGCATATGTATATCAGGTGACTAGAATATTTCTTCCACCATTTTTGAAAGCAATATTTTAAAGGCTTATAAATTAGTATTGGGGATACAAATAGGTATACCCTGGGTCTATGAATATAGAGATGATTCTTTAATAGACCATACTGTGAATAAATAATATAACTGGTTCAAAATTTAAATAATGGATTGAATTGATATCTGAAAATATACAAGAAATCTTACATTGATATACATACATTCATTCTGAACAGTTATACATCTAATGATAATATTAGTGTTACAGTTTATTATGAAGAGTGTGTGAGTTTTGTTTCAAAAGTGATTATGGAAATCGAAAATAATGTGTTTGGAAAGAATCTCATGAAAAGAACAGTCAAGAAACATGGAGGAATACATGTCTTCTCAAGTAGGAAGTGATTGAAATTGAACCAAATGCCTATAAATTTGTAAAATTGTGGATGAAATGATATATCCTATATTGCCCATAAACTGCAGAAATAGTAATGTACCAGTGTTGAATAAAAATGAACTTCAAAATACACATCATGTCCCATAGGTGTCTACTTGCATTGATGTTAAACTGGGTGAGTCACTGTAGAAATATTAGGATTTCTTAGCACCATTCCCTGAAGTTAGTTTTCAGTACTAGGAAACAAATATGTATTTCAGTGGATGTATATTTCTAAGAATAATCTTGTGAAAAATTGATTATATATCCCCATACAGGAACATGAATGAATTTAGGCAGTGTATAGTAAGACACTTATATTTCATATTTTGAAAATCTGGAGACTATATATATATAGACACAAACACACACACATTATAATGTAGCAATATATATGCCAATTGAAATTCATCATGAAAAATAACTCATCTGCATATCAAAAAATATCCATTATACTGAACATGGATTATGTATAATGTTGTTCATCTAGGAAGGTCACCCATGGGTTGAATTTTTAGTTCCAACAGCCTTTAGGAGAAGTGATCTCTTCTCACAATTTGTATCTGCCAAGTCAGCCACCTCACAAGAATGTACGTGTGAAACCAGGTAGGATTCTATTTGTGCATATAAAAATACATGTGCTTAATAGGCTAAAGAGAAAGAGAGACAGAAATTCACATATTTCTTAACTTTAAAAACACATGGAGAATTATTTCAACAAATAATTGACTAGATTTATAACTCCTACCTTATATCATGCAAAAGGCAAGTACAACTACACACCATGCCTCTTCTGAACTGCTTGTATTTCTATTCTGTTTTGGTTATTTTTCTCATCATATTAGTATTAGTAGTCAGAGTCTATAAGGGTATGGGCTAGTGTCAAGGATTCAGTATTTCGAATGAAAAATTGAAAAATGAATCCAATGTGTATGCAAATATGTGCTACAAAAAAATCTTCCTTCTCTCATATAGAACAATGACTTGACATTACCATTGCCCCAAGTAAGTCACAATTAGAGGAGAAGAGTTAGAAAATCTGTAAATATATATCTGCAATGAAAATGCTCAGGAGTGCACAACCTTGGAGGTGGTAGAGGAGTTTCCAAAAGTAAGTGACATGGGAAATACTCCACAGACATGAAGATCTGCTGGCCTAAACACTTCTTGAGAAACTGCCTTTGAGGTTGGGCACTTGAAATATATGTTGTTTTCAGGAGCTTTCGCTTCCTTTATAGTGAGACCATCTAAGCTGGGTCTGCATCTATGTGACCTGGAGGACATGGCATCTTATTTTCCAATGAACATGAGGCAGCAATGCTGAATTCTCTCTTTGTAGGTAAACTATTGCCACTGGGGGCTAAGTGTCTCCCCGTGTGGACTGTGAAACCATTTGGTCATCTTCCACTTTTCGTGGTGTTTCTTGCTGCTGCACTGGTAGTTTGGTATTGCCATCACGAAATACAAGGAGTTCAACTGGGACACAGTGCTGGAGGGAGTTCTGTGACGTGTGGTATGTGTACCCTGGTCTACAGTAGAATGCACCAACCAGGCTTCTATCCCACATAGCTTGCCCCCTTGATCATAGCAACCTGATTCTAAACATTACTCTGAAACTTCTCCATATAACAAGATGCCTTTATAAACAATGGTCTGATGGCTGCACCATGTCTGTCTCAAGACAATTGAAAGTCAATGGCAGATCCACATGGCCCCACCACAGATGTTTTATCACACACCTTCCCACCACTGCTCTAGGCCCACTACTCTGCAGTCTCCAACTTTCTGGCATCTCTGTTCTAAACATTTTCATGAAGCCCAGTCAATCAAGGCACTGTCTGGTATACTCATGATCAGCAAAAGTACATCAAAAGGTTCTCCAGTGCCATCTGGTCATGAAAATTTCTAAACATTCATGGTATTGATCTAGACAAATTTCAAGGATGAAGGTGGAGGCACTGTGGGTTTCAATTCATTCAGGGACCATTAAATGTTGAGGAAGCTCATTTCAATGAAAGATCTGGAGAACACTCACAGGCAAGGCTTCCCAAAGAGTGGCCAAAAGGTCACATGAAGCCAGGCCCATTGAGGTCTACAATGTGAGGTCCATGTGTGTTTTGACTCTCAACTATGGGTGCCAAGTCTTTCAGAATAAAATCATGTGATATCCTAGCTGAGATTCTCAGTACTCTTGGGAAAGCCACCCTGGGCCTAGATCTCAGTTTCAAAGGGCGACTCTCATGTGTGGCCTCCTGAAATCGCAACACAATTCATGGCAATACTTATCTGAGGTCAGTTCCAGAACTCATTCTCTAAGGGGAATCACACCAGTGTTCAAGCCCAGTTGGACCCAGTCATCTCTTCCATCTGCCACACAAATGACCACAATTAAAACCAAAACACTCCCACATTGTCCTCATCTTCTTCCACATAGACACTCCTCATAACCTCTGGCTGGAGTTTTTCATGAGGGGCACAGCCCAAGACAGTGGCCCAAATAAGCTTTCTTGCCCCTCATTTGCCTAAAGTCAGGGTGCCCTGGACACCCTTCCTGTGAACCAGGAGTGATTAAATAGGCCTGCCATTAATACTGCTCCACTTCTCCACTTTGAGGCCTTCTTACTGTGGGGTTTAGTTTCTTCTTTTAAAAAAAAATTGAAATTTAATTGGAAAGTTAAAAAAAATTGTATTGCAGAATATTAAATTTCTTATGCAAAAGCCTTTATCTTGTTTGTGAGGGAAACCTTGATGCCTTGCCAATCTGGTTATATGGAGACACTGAAAATTTTCTGTTACATACTACATGGATGAATGGCTACAGCACATCGTTTTTTCAAACTGAAAGGCAGATAACAGCAAGTAAGATAACAAATAAAAGCCAATTTTATTAAAAAATAAAGTTGTAAAATGTCTCAAATATTGGAAATTAAATTCCTATTTTTCCTTTGTTTTTTGGTTGTTCAAAAGCTCATGCTATATCATCTTTCATACATTTGACTCATTTGGGTTATGAACTCCCATTTTTACCCCAATACAAATCGCAGAATCACATCAGTTACACACTCACGTTTTTACATAATGGCATATTAGTGATTGTTGTATTCTGCTACCTTTCCTATCCCCTACTATCCCCCTCCCGTCCCCAACCATCTACCCTCTATACCTCATCTGCTATTGTTCAATTCTCTCCCTTGTTTCCCCCCCTTTCCCCTCACAACCTCTTATATGGAATTTTGTGTAACATTTAGTGTCTCCTACCATTTCCATATGCTTTCCATTCTCTCTCCCTTTCTCTCCCCCCAGTCATCTCCATTTAGTGTTAATATTTTCCTCATGCTCTTCTTCCCTGTTCTGTTCTTATTTGCTCTCTTTATATCAAAGAAAACATTTGGCATTTGTTTTTTAAGGATTGGCTTGCTTTGCTTAGCATTATATGTTCTAATGCCATCCATTTCCCTTCAAATTCAATGGTTTTTGTCATTTTTTAATGCTGCATAATACTCCATTGTGTATAGATGCCCCTTTTTTTATCCATTCGCCTATTGAAGGTCATCTAGTTTGGTTCCACAGTTTAGGTATTATGAATTGTGCCGCTATGATCAGTGATGTGGCAGTATCCCTATAGTGCGCTCTTTTAAGATCCTCAGGGAATAGTCCGAGAAGTGAGATAGCTGGGTCAAATGGTGGATCCTTTCCCTGCTTTCCCAGGTATCTCCATACTGCTTTCCAAATTGGCCTCAACATTTTGCAGTCCCACCAGCAGTGTACAAGTGTACCCTTTTCCCCACATCCTCGCCAACACTTATTGTTGTTTGATTTCATAATGGCTGCCAATCTTACTGGAGTGAGATGGTATCTTAGGGTGGTTTTGACTTGAATTTCCCTAACTGCTAGAGATGGTGGGCATTTTTTCATGTTCTTGTTGATGGATTGTATGTCCTCCTCTGTGAAGTTTCTGTTCAGGTCCTTGGCCCATTTGTGGATTGGTTTATTTGTTATCTTATTGTTTAATTTTTGAGTTCTTTGTATATTCTAGATATTAGGGCTCTATCTGAAGTGTGAGGGGTAAAAATTTGTTCCCAAGATGTAGGCTCTCTATTTACCTCTCTTATTGTTTCTCTTGTTTCGAAAAAAACTTTTTAGTTTAAGAAAGTCCTATTTGTTGATTCTTGTTATTAACTCTTGTGCTATGGCTGTCCTATTAAAAAATTTGGAGCCCAACCCCACAGTATGTACATCGTAGCCAAATTTTTCTTCTATTAGATGCAGTGTCTCTGATTTTATATCTTGCTCCTTGATCCATTTAGAGTTAACTTTTGTGCATGGCGAGAGAAAGGGATTCATTTTTATTTTGTTGCATATGGATTTCCAATTTTCCCTGGACCACTTGTTGAAGATGCTATCCTTCCTCCATTGCATGCTTTTAGGCCCTTTTTCAAATATAAGAAAGTTGTACTTTTGTGGATTGGTTTCTGTGTCCTCTATTCTGTACCATTGGTCCAGCTGACTTTTGTGATACCAGTACCATGCTGTTTTTGTTACTATTGCTTTGTAGTACAGTTTGAACTCTGTTATCGCTATACATCCTGATTCACACTTCCTGCTTAGAATTGCTATTGCTATTCTGTGTCTATTGTTTTTCCATATGAAATTCATGATTGCTTTATATATTTCTACAAGAAATGCCATTGGGATTTTGATTGGCATTGCATTAAACCTGTAGAGAACTTTGGGTAATATCGCAATTTTGATGATGTTAGTTCTGCCTATACATGAACAGGGTACATTTTTCCATCTTCTAACATCTTCTTCTATCTCTTTCTTTAGAGTTATGTAACTTTCTTTGTATAAATCTTTCACCTCTTTTTTTAGGTTGATTCCCAAGTATCTTATTTTCTATGAGGATATTGTGAATGGAGTGGTTTTCCTCATTTCAATTTCAGAAGTTTTGTTGCTGATATACAGGAATGCCTTTGATTTTTTCTTGTTGATTTTATATACTGGCACTTTGCTGAATTCATTTATTAACTCTAGCAGTTTCTTTGCATACCCTTTAGGGTTTGTTAAATATATTATCATGTCATCCTCAAATAGCGAATATTTAAGTTCTTCTTTTTCTATTTTTATGCCTTTAATTTCTTTTGTCTGTCTAATTGCTCTGGCTAGTATTTCAAGAACTAAACTGAATAGAAGTGGTGATAGAGGGCATCTCTGTCTTGTTCCAGATTTTAGAGGGAATGCCTTCAGTTTTTCTCCATTTAGGATGATGCTAGCCTGAGGTTTAGCATATATAGCTTTTAACATGTTGAGGTAAGTTCTTGTTATCCCTATTTTTTATAGTGTTTTGAACATAAAGGAATGCTGTACTTTGTCAAACGCTTTATCTACATCTATCGAGATGATCATATGGTTTTTGTCTTTAAGTCTATTGATGTGGTGGATTACATTTATTGATTTCCATAAATTGATCCAGGCTTGCATCCCAGGGATGAATCCTACTTGATCATGAAGCACAATTATTTTGATATGCTTTTGTATTCAATTCACCATGATTTTATTGAGAATTTTTGCATCCAAGTTTATTAGAGGTATTGGTCTGTAGTTTTCTTTCTTTGAAGTGTCTTTGTCTGGTTTTGGAATCAGGGTGATGTTGGCCTCATAGAATGAATTTGGAGGAACTCCTTCTTTTTCTATTTTTTGAAATTGCTTGAAAAGTATTGGTATTAATTCTTCTTTGAGGGTTTTGTAGAACTCCACTGAATACCTATCCGTTCCAGGGCTCTTTTTGGTTGGTTGTCTTTTGATGGTTTCTTATTTTTCTTCCTTTGTTATTGGTCTATTTAAATTGTGGGTGTCTTCCTGACTCAATCTGGGCAGATCATATGACTTAAGAAATTTATCGATATCTTCTTTATCTTCTATTTTATTGGAATATAGGGTTTCAAAATACTTTCTAATTATCTTCTGTGTTTCTGTAGTGTGTGTTGTGATATTTCCATCTTTATTCCATATGTTAGTAATTTGAGTTCTCTCTCTTCTTCTCTTCGTTAGCATGGCTAAGGGCCTGTCGAACATATTTATTTTTTCAAAGAACCAACTCTTATTTATTTCAATTTTTACAATGTAGATTTTTTGTTTCAATTTCATTGATTTCTCCTCTAATTTCAATTATTTCTTGTCTTCTACTACATTTGATGTTGTTTTGCTCTTCCTTTTCTAGGTTTTTGAGGTGTAGTGTGAGTTCATTTATTTGTTGTTGTTTTTTTCTTTTTTTGAGGAAAGAATTACAAGAAATGAATTTCCCTCTTAAAACGGCTTTCATTGTGTCCCATACAATCCGGTATGTTGTGTCTCTATTGTCATTTGTCTCTAAGATTTTTTTTATCTCCTCCTTTATGTCTTCTGTAACCCACTGATCATTCAGTAACATATTGTGCATTTTCCATGTGATGTAGAATTTTTCCTTCCTTTTTTTTCATTGATTTAAAGTTTCAATCCATTATGATCAGATATGGTGCATGGTATTATCTCCATACCTTTATATTTACTAAGAGTTTCCCTATTGCATAATATATGGTCTATATTGGAGTAGGATCAATGTGCTGCTGAGAAGAACGTGTATCCACTTGATGATGGTTGATATATTTTATATATGTTGGTTACGTCTAGGTTATTGATTGTGCTATTGAGTTCTATAGTATCTTTATTCAGCTTTTGTCTGGAGGAAGGCAAGAGACTTCATCCACTATGACTGCCCTTTTTGCCATTTTAGTTTTGGATGCACACATGGGATCTTTCTTTAGATCCATCAGGTGCTGAGAATCTAAGCCACAGGCTCACACAGGGCCAAGATGCAGATTCAGAAACATCCCTTTCCAAAGCAATTAAGCAAAGAGCCACAGGTGATGCCCATTTATTTCCATTTGAAAACTGTTTTTCTTCAGTCTTCACAAAGGGGTTGCCAGAGGCAAAGACCTTCCTGACATTCAGGGCAACAGACAGGGAAGCAAAAGGCCCAAAGCAGGGTTTCTCCACTGAGACTTTCTTGGTCACACTGATATCAGAGTTTTCTGAGATACTCGCCATTCCCTTCAGCTATCCAGTACATTGCCATGTCACAGTGCTTGGGGTGGTACATATCTTGGACACAAATCCATGAGCGTATTCTAGAGAGTGGCCAGAATTCAGGAAGAAAACAGGAACTTAGGAAGATGGCGAGTGTTGCCCATTTATAAGGCAAGCTGCAGTTCATTCATAAATTGCACAGGATGAATGCTGGGAAGCTTTCTAGTAGACTGGACAAATCCCTTGATGCATTTTCTTTTCTAATGTCTACAACCACGGACACAATGGGATATATAGACACAGAAACACTCGCCTTGTCAAATGACTTACTAGAAACAGTCCACTCCAAAACTAACAAACCACCTTTCCTAACTATTCTGAGAACAGGAGACAAAACAACAAACCCACAACCACACCCAAAAAGGCACCTCCTTCCCCCAGTAGGTCTCTGACTATCCAGAGTGTCCTCTGACTGGTGGGCCATGATATATTCCCCCATATTGGGGTGTCCTGTCTCTGATCTGGTCTCCGTGGCCAACTCTGTGATGCTGTCAGAAGCCAGCGATGAGCCACTACCTGCTTTCTCAGGAAAGGCCCCTCTTCAGATCTTCCTGGCATTTGGCCAACCTCACATCAGTATGTACCAAGAAAGACTGACTCTGTCCTTGGTAAATCTAAACAAGTTTGACCACTGGGACTTGCACTCGGACTGGCTTTGTGTGCCTGGCTTCCTGGATCCCATGTTCAGAGAGTTTCATCACCAAGGAAGTAAGTTGAGTTCATTTCCTTCAGGAACTGAATGAGGTCACTACCCTGGCAACCACATTTTCCTAACAGTTCCTTCCGAGGGTCCCATCAGATGGAGGCTGCACCTACTTGCTCTGACATTTTCACAAGTTAGAATGGTATATCAACCATAGGCACCCGGGATCAACTCTCCACACAGGCCTGGTTTGGTCCATCTTCACTACATTAAGAAAAGAGAGGCTGATTCAGACACATCCTTTCATCATGACCAGGATGTTTTCCATGTAAGATGACTTTTGCTCTCTCAGGTCCCTCATAGCTGCCTACATCTTCTCCAGGGATTATTTCTGCATGGACTTTTGATGTTGTCAGCTGGTGGAAGATCCCCTGCCTTCCTGTATTGTAAGACCAACTCTGTTCCTGCTCTTCTGTAAATGAGATTGAGGGAACAGTGTATGGTTAGGGTTAATAGCATGTTCGATTTGGGTTAGGAATAATTATGCTGGATGAATAATGGTATTGGGAACCTGTGATATTTATAAGAATATAGACGTGAAATATATGTATGAGAACAGAGATCTAGGAAAGATTTGAAGCCCAGATAGGAATTGAAACCACGATTAGTATACTTAGCTTGAATTATGTTCTGCACCGAGGTCTCAGATAAATCGATATACAATGGCATAGGACCGTGTACCTCGGATGTTTGAATGTAGAAGAGAACATGCAGTCAAAAAGGGATAGTCTGTAGGATTAGGAAGATAGTCAGTAGGTTTAGGAAGAATAGTGAGTATAGGAGTTGGACCAAAAGTTCTTTAGCAATAGGGTTTCAGATAGAGAGTGAATGTAAATGTCAGCACATTTGAAGTTACAGTCACAATGATGAACTGGGGACAATATGTAGAAAAGCAGATATCAATAGGGACATTAAGAAATCAGGCATAGTATAAAGTGAGTGATAGGATTAGATATTTTCAAAAGGCTTGAGGTTGAATATATAATCTTAGGAAAAAACAAATATGTAGTAACAAAGAAGATTGACATTTGAGAGCATTACTCAACCTGGACAGATGTTTTTAATAATCCATGCTCACTTTCCATTTAGGCTTTGGTACAATCATAAGTGTGACCTTTGCATTTTGTGTCCAGAATACTACTGTGATAAATGTATATGTAGATCAGGTGACATGAGTCTTTCTTCCACCATTATGGGGAGCAATATCCTGAAAACTTATAAATTAGTACTGGGGATACGAAAAGGTGTACCCTGTGTTGATGATTATTCAGATGATGCATGAATAGACCATATTGTGAATAAAGTATATAACTGGTTCCAACTTTAAATAATGGATTGAATTTGCATCTGAAAAAAAATATATGAAATCTTATATTGATATACATACATTCATTCCAACCTGTTATATATCTAATGGTAATATTAGGGTTACAGTTTATCATGAAGAGTGAGTTTTGCTTGAACAATGATAATGGAATCGAAAATAATGTGTTTAGAATGAAGTCAAGTGAAAAGACCAGTAGAGAAATATGGAGGAATACATGTGTTCTGAAATAGTAAGTAATTGAAAGTGAACCAAATGCCTATAAATTTGTGAAGTTGTGAATGAAAAAAATATATCCTATGATGTACATAAACTGAAGAAATTTTAATGTACCAGTGTTTAATAAAAATGAACTTCAAAATACACATCATGTCCCATAGAAATCTATTTGCATTGATGTTAAACTGGGTCAGTTACAGTAGAAATATTAGGATTTGTAAGCACCATTCACTGAACTTAGTTTTCAGTAGTAGTAGGAAACCAATATGTATTTCAGGTGGTTGAGTATTTCTTAGAATAATCTTGTGTAAAGTTGATTATACACCCAAATACATGAATACGAATGAATTTAGGGAGTGTATAATAAGATACATATATTTCATATTTTGGAAATTCTGGAGAATATATATATATATATATATATATATATATATATATATATATATATTTATATATATATATACACACACAAATACACACACAAACACACACACACACACAAATCAATATGTAGAAATATATATGCCAATTGAAATTCATCATAAAATATAATTCATCCACATATCCAAAAATATTCATTTTTCTTAACATGGATTTATGTATAATGTTTTTTACTAGGAAGCTCACCCATAGGTTGAATTTTCAGTTCAATCAGTATTTAGGGGGAGTCAACTCTTTTCACAATTTTTATATTCCAATGTCAGTGAGCTCACAAGAATGTACGTGGGATACCAGGTAGGATAGTATATGTGCATAAAAAATACATGTGCTGAATAGGATACAGAGAAAGGGAGACAGGAATTTACATATGTGATAACTTTAAAAACTCATGAAGAAATATTATAATAAAAAGTTGACTAGATTTAAAACACATACTCTTGATAAAGCATAAGGCAAATACAAGTATACACCATGCTTCCTATGAAAGGACTGTATTTCTATTCAGTTAGGTTTCTTTTTCTCCATCATATTAGGATTAGTAGTCAGATTCTATTAGGGTATGGGTTGGTGTCAGGGATTCAGTATTTCAAATGGAAAATAGAAAAATTAATCTAATGTGTATGCAAAAATGTACTACAGGAACAAATTCCCACTCTCTTCCAGAACAATGGCTTGACATAACCATCACTCCAAGTAAGACAAAATTAGAGGAGAGGAGTTAGAAAATCTGTGAATACATATGAGAAATGTAAAATGCTCAGAAGTTCACAACACTGGAAGTAGAAGAACAGTTTCCAAAAGTAAGGGAGAGGGTAAACACTTCACAAACATGGATCTCTGCTGGCCTAAAGACTTCTTGAGAAACTTCCTCTGTGGTTGGGCACATGAAATATTTGTAATTGTCAGGAAATTTAGTTTCGTTTGAAATCTGGGTCTGCATCTATGTGACCTGGAGGACATGGTTCCTAATTTTCTAATGAAAATGAGGCAGCAGTTCTGAATTCTCTCTTTGTAGGTAAACTGTGGCCACTGGGAGCTAAGTGTCTTCCCGTGTGGTCTGTGAAGCCATTTGGTCATGCTCCAATTTTCAGGGTGTTTCTTACTCCTGAACTGGGAGTTTCATATTAGATTCATGAAATACAAGGAGTTCAACTGGGACACAATGATAGAGGGAGTTCTGTCACGTGTGGTTTGTCATGGTCGACAAGAGAATGTACGAACCAGGCTTTAATCCCACATAGCTTTCCCACTTGACTATAGCAACCTGATTCTGAACATTGCCCTGAAACCTCTCCATATAAAAAGATGCCTTTACATATAAGGGTCGGCTGCCTGCACCATGTCAGTCGCAAGTCTTTTGGAAGCCAATGGAAGATCCAGGTGATCCTACCAAAAATATTTATTTACACACCTACAGTCCACTGCTCTATGCCCACTACTCAGCAGGCTCCAACTTACTGGCATCTCTGTTCTACAACATTTTCACGAAACCCAGTCAATCAAGGCACAGTTTGGTACCATCATGATCAGCAACAGGACATTCAAAGTTTATCCAGTGCCACCTGGTCATGGAAATTTCAAAAATTTCATGGTATTTATCTAGCCATTTTTCAAGGATGAAGTTGGAGGCACTGTGGGTTTCAATTAATTCAGGAACCATTAAATGGTGAGGAAGCTCATTTCAATGAAAGCTCTGGAGATCACTCACGGGGAAGGCTTCCCAAAGAGTGGCCAAAAGGTCACATGAATCCAGGCCCATTGAGGTATACAAAGTGAGATCCATGTGTGTTTGTATTCTCAACTAAGGGTCCCAAGTCTTTAAGAATTAAATCATGTGATATCCTGGCTCAGAATCCCCGAGCACTGTGGAAAGCCATCCTGGGCCTAGATCTCAGATTACAAGGGTGATTCTCATGCGTGACCTCCTAAAATCCCAACACTATTTTTTGCAATACTTCTCTGAGGTCAGTTCCAGAACTCAGTCTCTAAGGGTAATCACACCAGAGTTCAAACTCCGGTGGACACAGTCATCTCTTCCAACTACCACACAATTGACCACAATTAAAACCAAAACACTCCCATATGGCCCTCATCTCCTTCCATATAGACACTCATCATAACCTCTGGCTGGAGGTTTCCATGAGGGGCGCAGACCAAGACAGTATCCACAATAATCTACCTTGCCCCTCATTTGCCTAAAGTCAGGGTGGCCTGGACACGCTTCCTGTTAACCAGGAGTGATCAAATAGGCCTGATGTTAATACTGTTCTGCTTGTCCAATTTGAGACCTACTGACTGTCAGATATTGATTCTTTATGTGAATTGGAGTCATGAGAAAATTCAAGCACCTATGGGCTAGCCTCTGCAAGTTTTGAAGAACTCGTTTGACCCAAAGGATTCCTATTCTCACTTGATGGAGGTCAGGAACCTTATAGAGGAAGGCGAGAGACTTCATGCCAATGACTGCTCTTTTGGCCATTTTGGTTTTGAATGCACGCATGGGAAATTTCTTTAGATCCCTCAGGTGCTGAGAATCTAAGCCACTGCCTCATACAGAGCCAAGGGGCTGATTCAGACACATCCCTTTTCAAAGCAGTTAAGGAAAGAGCCACATGTATGCCCAATAATTTCCATTTGAAAACTGTTTTCTTCAGGCTTCACAAAAGGGTGGCCTGAGTCAAAGACCTTCCTGAAATTCAGGAAAACAGAACAATAGGTAAGCAAATGGTCCAAAGCAGGGTTGCTCCACTGAGAATTTCCTGGTCACACTGATACTTGAGTTTTCTGAGATGCTTGCCATTTCTTTCAGCTATCCAGTACATGGCCAGTCACAGAGCTTGAAGGTGTTACATATCGTGAACAAAAAACCATGGTCCTATTCTGTAGAGTGGCCAGAATTCAAAAGAAAAACAAGAACTTAGGAATATAGCAGGTGTTGCGCATCAATAGGGAAAGCTACAGTCCATTCATAAATGGGGCAATTTGAATGCTGAGAAGCTTTCTACTGGACAGGACACATCCATTGATGCATTCTCTTTTCTAATGCATACAACCACGGACACAGTGAAATACTGAGACATAGAAACACTCGCCATGTCAAAAGACTTACTAGAAACACTAAACTTCAATCCAAACAAACCGACTTTAATACCTATTCTAGGAAAATGAGAAAAAACCACAAACCCACAACCACACCCACAAAGGCACCTCCTTCCCCCAAGTAGGTCTGTGACTATCCAGAGTGTCCTCTGACTTGTGGGCCATAATATGTTCCCCCAAATTGGCCTGTCCTGTCTCAGATCTGGTCTCCTTGGCCAACTCTGTGAAGTTCTCAGTAGCCAGCGGTGAGCCACTACCTGCTTTCTCAGGAAAAGCCCCGCTTCAGAGATTTCCTCTCATTTGGCCTTCCTCACATCTGTAGGAACCAACAAAGACTGACTCTGTCCTTGCTGAATCCAAACAAGTGAGACCACTGGGACTGGGACAGGGACTGGCTCTGGGTGCCTGGCTTCCTGGATCCCAAATTCAGAGAGTTCCATCACCAAGGAAGTTAAGTGAGTTCCCTTCCTTCAGAAATTGAATGAGGTCACTGTCTTGGCAACCACTTTGTCCTAACTGTTGCTTTCAAGGGTCCCATGATACGGAGGCTGCCCCTACTTTCTGTGACACTTTCACAAGTTAGAATGGTATATCAACAATAGGCACCCAGGAATAGATCTCCACACAGGCCTAGTTTGGTCCAACTTCTCTACGTTAAGAAGAGAAGCTGATTCATACACAACCTTTTATCCTGACCAGGTTGTTTGCCATGGAAGATGACTTTTGGTCTCTCAGGTCCTTCATAGCTGCCTACCTCTTCTCCAGGGATCATTTCTGCATGGACCTTTGAGGTTCTCAGCAGGTGGAAGATTCCCTACATTTCAGTATTGTAAGATCAACTCTTTCCCTGCTCTTCTGTAAAGTTAGATTGAGGGAACAGTGTATGGTTATGGTTAATAACATGTTCGGTTTGGGTTAGAAATCATTCTGCTGGATGAATAATGGTATTGGGAACTTGCTATGTGTATAAGAATATATAGGTGAAATATATGTATGAAAACAGAAATCTAAGTATGATTTGAAGTCCAGAAGGGCATTGGGCTCTTGATTTGGATATGCAGCTTTGAATTACGTTCTGCAGAGGTGTCTCAATTAAATCGATATACAATGCCATAGGACCTTGTACCTTGGATGAATTAATGTAGAAGGAACATCTAGTCGAAAAGGGATAGTCCGTAGTGAAAGGTTAATAAAATAGGTACTTGTCACTTCCTGTTTTTCTGTATGCTTAACAAAACACTGTTGAAATCTTGAGAAATGTTTGCTAATCTTGTTTCCAGAATGTTCTGTTCCCAACTGCCAAACTGCAGAATGTACTCCCTCACTCAGTGTCATGCAAACCGCCCACATGCCCTCACCCATTAGTAAACTTCCCTCTCTTCCCTCTCCAAGGAAAGTATATAAGCTGTGCTTAAGGTGTTCTCAGGGCTCTCTGCTCTATTTAAGTGAGTTCTGAGCCACAGCATGCTGAACCCCAAATAAACCCATTGCTGTTGCATGAGACAGACTCTTGGTGGTCTCTTCCTTCGACACTCGCCCGACCTTTACATATTGAGGTTCCACCGAGTTCTGGCAGTGGCAGACGAGAGACCCCAATGGGCTCCTCTCGGAGCAAGTAAGGCACCTCTTTCTGGTTTCAGGTTTCATGTTAGGGCTTGGCAAAATCTCTGGTGATGAAGAGCCTGATCTCCCTCCGAAGGTGGCTGAGAGATGTGTCATGGAGACACAGGGCACCTCCCTGGGGGACGCAGCAGAAAACTCGGGAAATTAAGGAACAATAGTCTCCTCAACTCAGTGATATTTTGTTTCAGATTCGGTATTGTCATCCCATCGGGTTTTGCCGGCTACGCATTCCTGGTTTCAGTGTTTGACGTCCATTGCCTGTGTTTATGGTCTTGTCTTATCTGTGTCATGTGTCCTTGCTTTTGCTGTTTGTGTACCTTTCATTATGGGACAGAGCAGTTCAATGCCTCTGTCCCTGACCCTTGATCACTGGAACAAAGTCCGCTTAAGAGCTCAGAATCTTTCTTGTTTTAGTAAAATGCTGGACCTGGCAGAATCTCTGTGCCTCAGAATGGCCCACCTTTGAATTCGGATGGCCCCTAGAAGGATCTTTCTACTTCGCACTAATTTAAAAATTCAGAGATATTATCTCAGCCGGGGACACATAGCCATCTGGATCAACAGCCATATATCTTAACTTGGCAGAACATCTGCAAATCTCCTCCTCCATGGGTGAAGCCTTTCCTTGCCCCTGCCTCTGCTCCTACTCCTTCCCCCATGATCTCTCAAACCCTCTCAACCTCCTCCTCCTCCACCCCCTGTTCTCCCCGAGTCACAGATTTGACTCTACTGGACTCTTCTTCCCTTACTAATCCCCTGCCCTTGTCCCCTAACCCACAACACCCTCAAATGGATTTCCCTGCTTCTGACTCAGCCTCTTTACCATTGGAGGAAGCTAAGCCGGTAATAGGGTCTGATAATGGACCGGTGTTCATGGCCCAGGTAAGTCAGGGGTTAGCCAGGAACCAGGGAATTAATTGGAAGTTATATTGTGCTTATAGATACCCGAGTTCAGGACAGGCAGATAGAATAAATTGAACCATTAAAGAGACCTTAAGAAAATTAAACTTAGAGAACAGCATAAAAGATTGGACTATGCTCCTGCCTTATGCAATGTTTCATGCAAGAAATACTCCCTCTGTTTCTTTGAGTAACCTTAGCCCCTGTGAAATTCTCTATTGTTGCCCTCCTGCAGTAAGGGACCTAAGCCCTACTCAAAGACCTAACCATTCCATCCACACCCCCTTGCTTGACAGACTTAAAGCTCTAAAAAGAACTCAGTGATACCTGGGTAAAGAGCTGGCCACTGCCTATCAAACTGGGGACAAAGGGACTCCACATCGATATCAAGTAAGAGACTTCATCTACGTAAGACGACATCAGGTATCAAGCTTGAAACCCCGCTGGAAAGGACCATAGCCGGTGCTACTTATAACACCTCCAGTGGTAAAGGTAGACGGAATCAATTTCTGGATCCATGCCTCTCATCTCAAGCCTGCGCCCTGTCCAGACTCTGGCTGGAAACTGGAAAAGACTGGTAAAACCTTCAAATTGCGTATTCGCCATGTGGATAAGTCTGTGGACTCTCTCCTTGGCCACAAGTAGTCCTAAGCCACATCAGCCCATTCAGCAGTGATGGCTGATCACAAATCCTACTGGAAAAAAAGTATAATCTATCTTGCATACAGCCCCCTGAGGGACCTGGTGGCCATCACTCCTCCCAGACATTTGTCATGTGGCTATAGGTCTTACCTATTGGGATATCCCTGATGAAGAGGATACCACTAAAATTCCATTAAATTACTTCTGTACCATAGATAATGGAAACAAACATTATGGATGAAGGGACATGCAAGCCAGATGCAGGTTGGCTAGCCTAGATTACTATGTTTGCCGGGCAGACTCTCAAAGCCACAGTCACGGCTGTGTGGGGGGAAAGCCGACTTCTTCTGTAAGTCATGGGGATGTGAGCAAACAGGGGCTGCCTGATGGAACCCAAACTCCTCATCAAATTCAGTACACATCATTGGCCATATTACCAATTAGATAAGAAGAACCGATGGCCCCCAGAGGGGTCTCTAGATCCTCAAATTCTGCGTGACCTTTTCCCTCCTTCACTCACATCCTGAACTATGCTTCTCCAATAGATCCTCACCCTCAGCCTTCTGCTCCAGACACTCTGCTGTCACTCCCACCTCAGCAACCTGATTTCTCCCCTCCAATTACTAGATCAAAAACCCAAACCTCTGCCGGTTCTCAGACCATTGCCTCCTTGCTGAGGCAGCAGTTACTGAAGTACCCCTCCACCCACTCACTCCTCTCTTGTCCTGTCAGTGCCCGCACCGGGTCCCGCCAGGTCTTCTTACCAGCTAAACCAAAGCTCAAACCAGCTGAGGAGAGCCCTCAGTCCCCTATCTAAGATGTAATAAAAATGGCCTTTAAAGTTGGTTTGTCATCACTGAAAACAGTTTACTAATAATTAAACGTCCCTCATATGCGTTTTGAGATACTCACTCCCATCATCCTCTCTGCTCTACCTGTTCTACTGCTCAAGTTTTTGTTGCTAGGAAAATCTCAAACCCGTTTCCCATTATTCTTTTACATCTCTCCTTCCTTATTCTCAGATCCACAGAGCTGATCTCAGCCCACCTTCCCCGTCTTCCCCCTCTGCACTAGGCCCACAGAAAAGTCTTAACTGACCTTCTCCAGAAGTCTTCACCATGGCTGACTTTAGGACTTTCAGCAAAAGAGTCCCTATAAAAGAGTTCAACGTAGATAAACTTCCTCTTTTCGTGTTGCCCTGTTCTACTTGGCCAGTGGCTAAAAAAATCAGCACTTCTCAGGTAGACACCCTTTTACTAGTTTTTCACAAAATATGTGAACAAGGCCTCTGTCCTTGAGCTGGGGATTCACAGAGATGGCTACATTTCTAAGATAAAGAAGTTACCAACTGGTCTCCATGGTAACAGCTGGCAGGGGTAAAATAAGAAAGGGAAGAAAAAGCTCTCCCCCTCCCAGGTGTTCTTTAAAAGTTAACTTGCCCAGAACAGGGGAAAAACAGGAACAAATACTGCGTTTTTGAACTTCTGCAGACTGTGAGCTTCTGAGCACCTTCCCTTACATGTTGGGTACAAAATTCTGAAACTACCTAAACTTGAGTTTCAGGGGATTAATTGATTACAACAGAAGCAATGCCCTCTGAATCCGGTTGCAACCAAATAGGACTGTTTCCCTGTCTTTAGTGCTATCTTAGGTGCCTTGCCTTGTCCGTCCTTACAACAGAATAATTCTATATACTTAAACCTTGTTTATGTTTTCATGAAATGGTCAACAGATGTGATTAATCGTGTAATGGTGCAGATGTTTCCCAGAGTGCTCTATTATGAAGCAGGTTCATTTGAAGATCAAATATGGGGACATACAACCAGGTTCCACTGGGAGCATATATCCCTCACTTTAGCCATCATATTAGGAATAGGATTTGCTGCACGGGTGGGCCCAGGAACCACTGCCCTTGTCCATGTGACACAATGAATGACCCAATTAGAAGCAGCAATAGACCAAAACTAAGATATTAGAAACCACCATCAGAGCTTTGCATGAAACTTTAACCTCTCTCTCTGAAGTTGTTTTACAGAACAGTTGAGGTTAGGACCTCCTCTTCATTAAAGAAGGGGGCCTTTGTGCTGCATTGATTGAAGAATGTTGTTTTTATGCCGAACATACTGGAGTTGTAATAAAATCTATGAGTTAATTAAAAAGACACATTAAAGAGCATCAACAAGAGAGAGAGAGACCCAAAAAGGGTTGTTTGAGTCTTGGTTCACACAGTGCCCCTGGTTAACTACGTTTTTATCAACCCTGGCCGGTCCAATAATAATCCTCATATTATTGATAACTATAAAACCCTGTTTTCTCAACCGTGTAATTTCTTTTCTCCAGGCTCAAATTGGACGAGTTAAACTTATGGTAATACCCCACTAGGAGACATAGAATGTGAAACCCCCCAATGATAATTTTTATGATTAAAAGTAGCCAGAAAAAGAAGTGAGGAATGAAAGGTTAATAAAATAAGTACTTGTCACTTCCTGTATTTCCCTATGCTTAACAAAAAACTGTTGAAATCTTGAGAAATGCTTGCAAAACTTGTTCCCAAAATGTGCTGTCCCCAACTGCCAAACTACAGAATGTACTCCCTCACCCAGTTGCATGCAAACTGCCCACTCGTCATGACCCATCAATAAACTTCCCTCCCTGCCTTCTCCAGGGAAAGTATACAAACTCTACTTAAGCTATTCTCAGGGCTATCTGCTCTATTAAAGTGAGCTCTGAGCCCCAGCATGCTGGAAACCCAATAAACCTTTTGCTGTATCATGAGTACTCTGTTGGTCGTCTCCTTCTCCGAAGCTTGCCCGACATTTACTTGGATGATTGAATGTAGAAGAGAACATCCAGTGAAAAAGGTATAGTTGGTAGGATTAGGAAGATAGTCAGTAGGTTTAGGAAGAAGAGTGAGTATAGAATTTAGAACAAAAGTTCTTTAGCAATACGGTTTCAGTTAGAGAGTGAATGTAAATGTGAGCACAGTTGAAGAGTCAGTCACAATGATGAACTGGGGAAAATATGTAGGAAAGCAGATATCAATAGAGACATTATGAAATCAGGGAAATTACAAAGTGAGTGACAGGACTTGATATTTTGAAAAGGATTGAGTTTGAATATATAATCCTAGGAAAAAACAAATATGTAGACACCAATAGGATTGATATTTGAGAGCATTAGGCAAATTTCAGGTGCATGAATATTTCTGAGAATAATCTTGTGAATAGTTGATTATAAATCCAGATACATGAACATGAATGAATTTAGGGAGTGTATATGAGACACATATATTTCATTTTTTGAAATATCTGGAGAGTGTGAATATATATATATATATATATATATATATATATATATATATACACACACACACACACACAAAACACACACAGACAAAAAAGTAGCAATATATATGTCAATCAAAATTCATCATATAATATATATTATCCACAGATCTAAAAATATTCATTTTACTGAACATGGATTTATGTATAATGTTGTTCAACTAGAAAGCTCACCCATATGTTGAATATTCAGTTTCAATGGGGTTTAGTAGGAGTGATCTTTTCTCTCAATTTGTATCTGCCAAGTCAGCCACCTCACAAGAATGTACGTGTGGTACCAGGTAGCCAACCTGATTCTGAACATTGCCCATAAACCTATCCATATAACAAGATGCCTTTACATATAAGGGTCTGCTTGCTGTACCCTGTCAGTCACAAGGCATTTGCAAGCCAATGGCAGATCAACATGGCCCCACCACACATGTTTTATCACACAACTTCACACCACTGCTCTAGGCCCACTAATGAGCAGGCTCCAACTTACTGGCATCACTGTTCTACACAATTTTCATGAAACAAAGTCAGTCAAGGCACTGTCTGGTACACTGATGGTCAGCAACAGGATATCCAAAAGTTCTCCAGTGCCACCTGGTCATGGGAATTTCAAAAATTTCATGGTATTTATCAAGCCATTTGTCGAGGATGAAGTTGGAGGCTCTTTGGGTTTCAATTTATTCAGGAACCATTAAATGTTGAGGAAGCTCATTTCAATGAAAGCTCTAGAGAACACTCACAGGCAAGACTTCCCAAAGTGTGGCCAAAAGGTCACATGAAGCCAGGCCCATTGAGGTCTACAATGTGAGGTCCATGTGTGTTTTGACTCTCAACTGTGGCTGCAAAGTCTCTCAGAATAAAATCATGTGATATCCTGGCTGAGATTCCCAGTGCTCTGGGGAAAGCCACCCTGCACCTAGATCTCAGGTTCCAAGGGCGACTCTCATGCATGGCCTAGTAAAAACCAAACACAATTCATGAAAATACTTCTCTGAGGTCAGTTCCAGAATTCATTCTCTAAGAGGAATCACAACAGAGTTCAAGCCCAGGTGGACCCAGTCTTTTCTTCTAAGTGCCACACAAATTACCACAATTCCAAACAAAACGCACCCACATAACCCTTTTCTTCTTCCATATAGACACTCATCATAACCTCTGGATAGAGGTTTCCATGAGGGGCGCAGGACAGGACAGTGTCCAAAATAACCTCCCTTGCCCCTCATTTGCCTAAAGTCAGTGTGGCCTGGAAATCCTGACTGTGAAACAGGAGTGATCAAATCGGCCTGCCGTTAATACAGCTTGGCTTCTCCAATTTGAGGCCTACTGACTGTAGGGTTTAGATTCTTCATGTAAATTGGGGTCATGAGAAAACCCAAGCACCTATGGGATAGCCTCTGCAGGGCTTTGAAGAACTCTTTTGAAACAAAGGATCCCTATTCTCACTTGATGGATGTCAGGAACCTTAGAGAGGAAGGCGAGAGTCTTCATAAACAACGACTGCTCTTTTGGCCATTTTGGTTTTTAATGCACCCATGGGATCTTTCTTTAGATCCATCAGGTGCTGAGAATCTAAGCTACAGCCTAACACAGGGCCAAGAGGCTGATTCAGACACATCCCTTTCCAAAGCAATTAAGCAAAGAGCCACAGGTGTTGCCCATTCATTTCCATTTGAAAACTGTTTTCTTCAGGCTTCACAAAGGGGTGGCCTGAGGCAAAGAACTTCCTGACATTCAGGGCAACAGAACAATAGGTAAGCAAAAGGCCCAAAGCAGGGTTTCTCCACTGAGATTTAATGGTCACACTAATATCTGATTTTTCAGAGATGCTCGCCATTCCTTTGAGCTATCCAGTACATGGTCATGGCACAGAGCTTGGAAGTGGTACATACCTTAGACATAAAACCATGAGCCTATTCTGGAGAGGGGCAGAAGTCCAGAAGAAAACTGAAACTTAGGAACATTGCAGGTGTTACCCATCAAAAAGGCAATCTGAAATCCATTCATAAATTGGACAGGATGAATGCTGGGAAGCTTTCTACTAGACAGGACACATCCATTGATGCATTTTCTTTTCTAATATCTGCAACCACGGACACACTGTGATAGACAGACATAGAAACACTCGCCTTGTCAAATGACTTACTAGAAACAGTTCATTCCACACCAAAAAAAGCGCCTTGCCTACCTATTCTCTGAACATGAGACAAAACCAGAAACCCACCCCCACACCCACAAAGGCACCTCCTTCCCCCAAGAAGTTCTGTGACTATCCGGAGTGTCCTCTGACTGGTGAGCCATACTATATTCCCATGGAATGGCCTGATCTGTCTCAGATCTGGTCTCCTTGGCCAACTCTGTGCAGGTGTCAGGACCCAGAGGTGAGCAACTACCTGCTTTCTCAGGAATGACCCCTCTTTAGAGCTTTCCTGGCATTTGGCCATCCTCACATTAGTAGGTACCAAGAAAGACTGACACTGTCCTTGGTAAATCCAAACAAGTGAGACCACTGGGACTGGGACTGGGACTGGCTCTGGGTGCCTGGCTTCATGAATCCCAAGTTCAGAGATTTCCATCACCAAGGAAGTGAGGTGAGGTCACTTCCTTTAGGAACTGAATGAGGTCACTGCCTTGGCAACCACTTTGTCCTACCAGTGGCTTCCAAGTGTCACATGAGAAGGAGGCTGCCCCTACTTCCTGTGACACTTTCACAATTTAGAATGGTATACAACCATAGGCACCCAGAAACAGCTACCCACACAGGCCTGGTTTGGTCCATCTTCTCTAAATTAAGATGTGAGAGGCTGATTCAGACAGAACCCTTCATCCTGAACAGGTTGTTTGCCATTGAACATGACTTTTGTTCTCTCAGGTCCTTCATAGCTGCCTACATCTTCTTCAGTCAACATTTCTGCATGGAACTTTGATGTTCTCAGCAGGTGGAAGATCCCCTACTTTCCTGTATTGTAAGACCAACTCTGTCCCTCCTCTCTGTAAATTTAGAATGAGGGAACAGTGTATGGTTAGGGTCAATAACATATTTGACTTGTGTTAGGAATCATTCTGCTGGATGAATAATGGTATTGGGAACCTGCAAAATTTATAAGAATATATATTTGAAATATACGTATGAAAACATAAATCTAGTTATGATTTGAAGCCAGAAAGGGCATTGGGCCCTTCTTTGGGATATTTAGCTTTGAATTACATTCTGCATTTTAGTCTCAGATAAATCTATACACAATGGAATAAAACCTTGCACCTCAGATGCCTGAATGTCAAAGAGAACATCCAGTCAAAAATGGATAGTCGGCAGGATTTGGAAGATAGTAGGTTTTGGAAGAAGAGTGAGTCTTCGAGTTGGACCAATAGTTTTTTAGCAATAAGGTTTCGTTTAGAGAGTGAATGTAAATGTCAGCACATGTGAAGAGTCAGTCACAATGATGAACTGGGGAAAATATGTAGGAAAGCAGGTCTCAATAGAGACATTAGGAAATCAGACAAATTATAAAATGCGTGATAGGATTAGACATTTTCAACAGGGTTGAGGTTGAATATATAATCATAGGAAGAAACAAATATATAGTCCCCAACAATATTGACACTTGGGAGAATTAGGCATCCTGGACAAGGATGTTTTTAGTAATATATACTCACTTTCAATTTAGGGTTTGGTACAATCATAAGTGTGACCTTTGCATTTTTGTCCAGAATATTACTGTGATAAAATGTATATGTAGATCAGGTGACATGAGTATTTCTTCCACCATTATGGGAAGCAATATTTTAAAAAGCCATAAATTAGTATTGGGTATACAAATAGGTGTACCCTGTGTCAATGAATATAGAGATGATGCATGAATAGATCATACTGTGAATAAATAATATAACTGGATCCAACTTTAGAAATTGGAATTAGAATAAATTGATATCTGAAAATATACAGGAAATCTTATATTGATATTGGTATACATACATTCATTACAACCAATTATAAGTCTAATGGTAATATTAGGGTTACGGTTTATCATGAAGAGGGTGTGTGAGTTTTTCTTCAAAAGTGATTATGGAAATCGAAAATAATGTGTTTGTTAAGAAGTCTCATGAAACGACCAGTCGAAAAACCTGGAGGACTACATGTGTTCGGAAGCAGGAAGTGATTGAAAGTGAAACAAATGTCTTTAATTTTGAAATTTTGGGTGAAAAATTTATCCATGGATGTGCATAAACTGAAGAAATAGTACTGTACCAGTTTTAAATAAAAATGAACGTCAAAATACACATCATGTCCCATAGGAATCTACTTGCATTGATGTTAAACTTGGTAAGTTACTGTAGAAATATTAGGATTTGTATGCACCTTTCACTGAAGTTTGTTTTCAGTACTAGGAAACAAATAAGTATTTCAGGTGGATGAATATTTCTGAGAATAATCTTGTGCAGAGTTGATTACAAATCCACATACATGAATATGAATGTATTTAGGGAGTGAATAATAAGACACATATATTTCATATTGTGAAAAATCTGGAGAGTATATATATATATATATATATATATATATATATATATATATATACAAAACACACACAGACATTATAAAGTGGCAATATATATGCCAATCGAAATTCATGGTGAAATATATATCATCCATAGATCCCGAAATATTAATTTTAATGAACATGGATTTATGAATAATGTTGTTCAACTAGGAAGGTCACCCATAGGTTGAATTTTAAGATCCAACAGCATTTAGCAGGAGTGATCTCTTCTCATAATTTGTATCTGCCAAGTCAGCCACCTCACAAGAATGTATATGTGATACCAGGTAGGATTCTATATGTGCATATAAAAATACATGTGCTGAATAGGCTACAGAGAAAGGGATACAGGAATTCACATATTCATTAACTTTAAAAACACATGGAGAACTATTTCAATTAAAAATTAACTAGATTTATAACACCTAACCTACATAATGCAAACGGCAAGTCCAACTATACACCATGCCTCTTCTGAACTTCTTGTATTTCTATTCTGTTTGAGTTATTTTTCTCCATCATATTAGGAATAGTAGTCAGAGTCTAGTAGGGTATAGTTTCGTGTCAGGGATTCAGTATTTTGAATGGAAAATTGGAAAATGAATCCAATGTGTATGCAAATATGTGCTACACAAAAATCTTCCCACTTTCATCCACAACAATGCCTTGACATTACCTTTGCCACAAGTAAGACACAATTAGAGGAGAAGAGTTAGAAAATACGTGAATACATATCTGGAATGGAATACGCTCAGGAGTTCCCAACCTTGGAGGTGATAGAGCAGTTTCCATAAGTAAGGGACATGGTAAACACTCCACAAACATGGAGCTCTGCTGGCCTAAATACTTCTTGAGAAACTGCCTCTGAGGTTGGGCACTTGAAATATATGTTGTTGTCAGGAGCTTTAGCTTCCTTTATAGTGAGCCCATCAAAGCTGGGTCTGCATCTATGTGACCTGGAGGACATGGTTTCTTATTTTCCAATGAACCTGAGGCAGCAGTGCTGAATTCTCTCTTTGTAGGTAAACTGTGGCCACTGGGGGCTAAGTGTCACCCCGTGTGGACTGTGAAGCCATTTGGTCCTCTTCCACTTTCTGTTGTGGTTCTTGCTGCTACACTGGGACTTTGGTATTTGCTTCACGAAATACAACAATTTCAACTGGGACACAGTGCTGGAGAGAGTTCTGTCACTGTGGTGGGTCACGGTCTGCAGGAGAATGCACCAACCAGGCTTCTTTCCCACATAGCTTGCACCATTGACCATGTCAACCTGATTCTGAAAATTGCCCTGAAACCTCTCCATATATCAAAATGCCTTTACAAATAAGGGTCTGCTGGCTGCACCATGTCCTTCACAAGCCATTTGGTAGCCAATGGCCAAACCACATGGACCTACCACAGATGTTTTATCACACACCTGCACACCTGCCCACCGCTGCTCTAGGCCCACTACTCAGCAGGCTCCAACTTACTGGCATCTTTTTTCTACATTATTTTTATGAAACCCAGTCAATTAAGGCACCCTCTAGTATACTCATGATCAGCAACAGGACACCCAAAGATTCTCCAGTTCCACCTGGTCATGGGATTTTCAAAAATTTCATGGTATTTATCTAGCCATTTTTCAAGGATGAAGTTGGAGGCACTGTGGGTTTCAAGAACCACTAAATGTTGAGGAAGCTCATTTCAGTGAAACTCTGGAGAACTCTCATAGGCAAGGCTTCCCAAAGAGTGGCCAAAAGGTCAAATATAGTCAGGCCCATTGAGGTATACGTTGTGAGTTCCATGTGTGTTTTGACTCTCAACTATGGCTACCAAGTCTTTAAGAATAAAATCATGGGATATCTTGGCTGATATTCCCAGTGCTCTGTAGAAAGCCACCCTGGGCCTTGATCTCAGTTTATAAGAGCGACTCTCATGCGTGGCCTCCTAAAATTTCAACACAATTCATGCAATACTTCTCTGAGTTCAGTTCCAGAACTCAGTCTCTAAGGGGATTCACACCAGACTTCAAGCCCAGGTGGACCCTGTCATCTCTTCCAACCGTCACACAAATGACCACAATTAATACCAAAACAATCCCACATTGCCCTCCTCTTCTTCCATAAAGGCACTCATCATAACATCTGGCTGGAGGTTTCCATGAGGGGCACAGCCCAAGACAGTGTCCAAAATAAGCTCCCTTGGCCCTCATTTGCCTAAAGTCAGGGTGGCTTGGACACCCTTCTTGTGCACCAGGAATGATCTGTAAGGGTAAAAGAAATTGAAATTAAAGTGTAAAAGTTAAAGTGTAAAAGACCGGGTGTTGTAAAGTTTTTAAGCAGCAAGGCTTGAGTTAAAATGTAAAGGACCAGGTATTGTTATGTTCCTATGCTACACGCAAAACCTGAAATTCCTGTAGCTTGTAGGACAATTCCCGGACTACCCAGTAAATATTCCCCCTGACCGCCTGGTTTTTTAATAACCTAGGACCCTGTGAGGCCTGGCACAGAGGCATTGCAGGGCCTAAACCAATCATTTTGAATGTGTACCCCGCTTTAGAACTGACCTATCACTCCCGCCTTACATGTTCCCACCAATAAATGAACTAATCATGTTTAGGAATTGTTGTTTGATTTTCCCGTGGTGTATGATGATTTCTTAAAGGAGACTGTAATATATGTAAAGTCCCGCCCTGCCCAAAAAGTGTACTTAAGCACTGCTCAACCCCTGCTCGGGGCTCTGGGATGCTCTCCCATCTTGAGTGAGCACGTAGCCCCAGCATGCTGGATTGGATCCTCAATAAACGCCTTTTACTGTTGCATGAGCTGCAGTTTCTTGATGGTCTCTTCCTCCAACATTCGCCGGAAACTTACATTTGGTGCATTGGCCGGGAATCACGCAGCGCAGGACAAGGAGACCTCAACGAACCTTTCTGGGGGTAAGTAAGGCGCCTCTTTCCTTCAAAAATGATTATGGAAATCGAAAATAATGTGTTTGGAAAGAATCTCATGAAAAGAACAGTCAAGAAACATGGAGGAATACATATGTTCTGAAGCAGGAAGTAATTGAAAGTGAACCAAATGCCTACAGATTTGTGAACTTGTGGATGAAAAGTTATATCCTATGATATCCATCAACTGAAGAAATAGTAATGTACCACTGTTGAATAAAAATGAACTTCAAAATACACATCATGTCCCATAGGATTATACTTGCATTAATGTTAAACTGGGTCAGTTACCATGCAAATATTAGGATTTGTAAGCACAATTCACCAAAGTTTGTTTTCAGTACTGGAAAATAAATAAGTATTTTATGTGGATGAATTTTTCTGAGAAAAATCTTGTGCAAATTTGATTACAAATCCACATACATGAATATGAATGTATTTAGGGAGTGAATAATAAGACACATATATTTAATATTGTGAAAAATCTAGAGAGTATATATATATATATAAATATATATATATATATATATATATATATATATATATATATATATATATATATATATATACTTATTTATTTATTTACAAAGATAAAAACACAGACATTAAAATGTAGCAATATATATGCCAATCAAAATTCATCATGAAATATATATCATCCTCATATCCAAAAATATTCTTTTTACTGAGCATGGATTTATGTATAATGTTGTTCATCTAGGAAATTCACCAATTTGTTGAATTTTCAGTTCCATCAGTATTTAGGGGGAGTGATCTCTTTTCACAATTTGTATCATCCAAAAACAGTGAGCTCACAAGAATGTATGTGTGATACCAGGTAGGATTCTAAATATGCATAATAAAATACATGAGATGAATAGGCTACAGAGAAAAGGAGGCAGAAATTTACATATGTGTTAACTTTAAAAACTCATGGAGAAAAGTTGACTAGATTTATAACACATACACTTGATAAAGCAGAAGGCAAGTCCTAGTATACACCATGCCACCTATGAATGGCCTGTATTTTTATTCTGTTAGGTTTCTTTTTCTCCATCATATTAGGATTAGTAGTCAGAGTCTAGTAGGGTATGGGTTAGTGTCAGGGATTCAGTATTTCAAATGGAAAATAGGAAAATGAATCTAATGTGTATGCGAATATTTGTTAGACAAAAATCTTCCTACTGTCATCCAAAAAAATGCCTTAATATTTCCTTCACCACAAGTAATACACAATTAGTGGAGAAGAGTTTGAAAATCTGTGAATATATATCTGGAAAAGAAAATGCTCAGGAGTTCACAACCTTGGAGGTGGTAGAGGAATTTCCAAAAGTAAGGTAAAGGGTAAACACTTCACAAACATGGAGCTCTGCTGGCCTAATTAATTTCTGAGAAACTGCCTCTGAGTTTGGGCCCTTGAAATATTTGTTGTTGTCAGGAGCTTTTGCTTCCTTTGTAGTGAGACCATCAAAGCTGCATCAGCATCTATGTGACCTGGATGACATGGTTCCTTATTTGCAATAGAACATGAGGCAGCAGTTCTGAATTCTCTCTTTGTAGGTAAACTGAGGCCACTGGGGTCTAAGTGTCTAACCATGTGGTCTGTGAAGCCATTTCGTCATACTTCACTTTTCGTGGTGTTTCTTACTGCTGCACTGGGAGTTTGGTATTGGCTTCACAAAATACAAAAAGAAAAACTGGGACACAGTGCTATAGAGAGTACTCTCACGTGTAGTGGGTGAGGGTCTGCAGGAGAATGCACCAACCAGGCTTCTATCCCCAAAAGCTTGCACCCATGTCCATATCAACCTGATTCTGAATATTGCCCTGAAACCTCTCCATATAATAAGGTCCCTTAACTTGTATGGTTCTGCTGGCTGCACCATGTCAGTCACAAGGCATTTGGAAGCCAATGGCAGATCCACATGGCCCCACGACAGATGTTTTATCATACACCTGCCCACCACTGCTCTAGGCCAACTAGTCAGCAGGCCTCAACATTCTGGCATCTCTGTTCTCACCGTTTTCATAAAACCCAGTCAATCAATGCAATGTCTGGTACACTCGTGATCAGCAATAGACATCCAAAGGTTCTCCAGTGCCACCTGTTCATAAGAATTTAAAAAATTTCATGGTATTTATCTAGCCAATTTTCAAAGATAAATTTGGAGGCACTGTGGCATTCAATTCATTCGGGAACCATGAAATGGTGAGGAAGCTCATTTCAATTAAAGCTCGGGAGAACTCTCAGAGGCAAGGCTTCCCAAAGAGTGGCCAAAAGGTCACATTAAGCCAGGCCCATTGAGGTCTACAATTGAGGGCCATGTTTGTTTTGACTCTCAACTATGGCTTCCAAGTCTTTCTGAATAAAGTCATGTGATATCCTGGCTGAGATTCCCAGTGCTCTTTGAAAGCTATCCTGGGCCTAGATCTCAGTCTCCAAGGACAACTCTCATGCATGGCCTCCTAAAATCCCAACACAATTCATGCCAATACTTCTCTGAGATCTGTTCCAGAACTCAGTCTCTAAGGGGAATCACTCCAGAGTTCAAGCACAGGTGGACCCAGTCATCTCTTCCAACCACCACACAAATGACCACAATTAAACCAAAACACTCCCACATGGCCCTCATCTTCTTCAAATTAGAGACTCATCATAACCTCTGGCTGGAGGTTTCCATGAAGGGCGCAGCTTAAGACAGTGTCCAATATAAGCTCACATGCCCCTCATTTGACTAAAGTCAGGGTGGCATGGAAACTCTTCCTGTGAAGCAGGAGTGATCAAATAGGTCTGCCAATAATACTGCTCTACTTCTCCAATTTGAGGCCTATTCTCTGTGGGGTATAGATTCTTTATGTGAATTGGGGTCATGAGAAAACTCAATCAACTATGGGCTACCCTCTGCAGGGCTTTGAAGAATCCATTTGAGTGAGTCGAGGAGTTGGACCAAATGTTCTTTAGATATAGAGTTTTGATTAGAGAGTGAGTGTAAATGTCAGCATATGTGAACAGTCCGTCACAGTGATAAACTGGGGAAAATGTGTAGGAAAGCAGATATCAATAGAGACATTAGGAAATAAGGCAAAGTACAAAGTGAGTGATAGGATAAGACATTTTTAACAGGGTTCAGTTTCAATATATAATCTTAGGAAGAAACAAATATGTAGTCACCAATAGGAATGATATTTGAGATCATTAGTTAATCAGGGCATGGATGTTGTTAGTAATACATGCTCCCTTTCAATATAGGCTTTGATACAATCATAAGTGTGACCCTTGCATTTTGTTTCAGGAATATTACTGTGATGAAATGTATATGTATATCAGGTGACTACAGTATTTCTTCCACCATTTCTGAAAGCAATATTTTAAAGACTTAAAAATTAGTATTGGGGATACAAATAGGTATACCATCGGTCTACGAATATAGAGATGATGCCTTAATAGACCATACTGTGAATAAATAATATAACTGGTTCAAACGTTAAATAATGGATTGAATTGATATCTGAAAATATATAGGAAATCTTATATTGATATACATACATTCATTCCAACCAGTTATACATCTAATGGTAATATTAGCGTTATGGTTTATCATGAAGAGTGTGTGAGTTTGGCTTCAAAAGTGATTATGGAAATCAATAATACTGTGTTTGGAAAGAATCTCATGAAAAGAACAGTCAAGAAACATGGAGGAATACATGTGTTCTGAAGTAGGAAGTGATTGAAAGTGAACCAAATGCCTATAAATTTGTGAAATTGTGGATGAAAGGATAAATCCTATAATGTCCATAAACTGCAGAAATAGTAATGTACCAGTGTCTGAATAAAAATGAACTTCAAAATACACATCATGGTCCCATAGGTGTCTACTTACATTGATGTGAAACTGGTTCAGTCACTGTAGAAATATTACGAATTGTATACACCATTCACTTAATTTACTTTTCAGTACTAGGAAAAAATATGTATTTAAGGTGGATGAATATTTCTAAGAATAATTTTGTGAAAAGTTGATTATAAATCTACATACACACACATGAGTTTATTTAGGGAGTGTATAATAAGACACATATATTTCATATTTTGAAAATCTTAAGAGTAGATATCTATATCTATATAGATAGATAGATAAATAGATAGATACACACATACACAGACATTAAAATGTAGCAATATATATGCCATTCGAAATTCATCATGAAATATATATCATCCACGTATCCAAAAATATTCATTTTACTGAACATTTATTTATACATAATATTGTTCATCTAGGAAATTCACCCATAGGTGGAAATTCCAGTTCCATCTGTATTTAGAGGGAGCGATCTCTTCTCACAATTTGTATCTTCGAAAATAAGCGATCTCACAAGAATGTACATGTGATACCAGGTAGAATTCTAAAAATGCATAAAAAAATACATTTGATGAATAGGCTACAGAGAAAGGGAGACAGAAATTTACATATGTGTTAACTTTAAAAACTCATGGAGAAGTATTACAATGAAAAGTTGACTAGATTTATAACACATACCATTGATAAAGCAGAAGGCAAGTCCAAGTATACACCATGCCTCCTATGAAAGGCCTGTATTTCTATTCTGTTAGGTTTCTTTTTCTCCATCATATTAGGTTTAGTAGTCAGAGTCTAGTAGGGTATGGGTTAGTGTCAGGGATTCAGTATTTCAAATGGAAAATAGGAAAATGAATCTAATATGTATGCAAATATGTGCTACACAAAAATCTTCACACTCTCAGCCAGAACAATGCTTTGACATTACCTTCGCCCCAAATAAGACACAATTAGTGGAGAAGAGTTAGAAAATCTGTGAATACATATGTGGAAAGGAAAATGCTCAGAACTTCACAAACTTGTAGGAGGTAGAACAGTTTACAAAAAGGGAGAGGGTAAACACTTCACAAACATGGAGCTCTGCTGGCCTAATGACTTTTTGAGAAACTGCCTCTGCGGTTGGGCAGTTGAAATATGTTTTTTTCAGGAGCTTTTGCTTCCTTTGTAGTGAGACCATCAATGCTGGGTCTCCATCTATGTGACCTGGATGACATGGTTCCTTATTTTCTAGTGGACATGAGGCAGCAGTGCTGAATTCTCTATTTGTAGGTAAACTTTGGCCACTGGGGTCTAAGTATCTAACCGTGTTGTCTGTAAAGCCATTTGTTCATGCTCCACTTTCGTGGTGTTTCTTACTGCTGCACTGTGAGTTTGGTATTGGTTTCACGAAATACAAGTAGTTCCACTGGGACACAGTGCTGGAGGATGTACTCTCATATGTGGTGGGTGAGGGTCTGCAGTAAAATGCACCAATGAGGCTTAAATCCCACATAGCTTTTCAACTCGACAATAGCCCCCTTATTCTGATCATTGGCAGGAATCCTCTCCATATAACAAGATGCCTTTACATAGAAGGGTCTGCTGGATGTACCATGTCAGTGACAAGTCATTTCTAAGCCAATGCCAGATCCACGTGGACCCTCAACTGATGTTTTTTCACACACCTACACTCCACTGCTTTATGCCCACTAGTCTGCAGGCTCCAACTTACTGGCATCTATGTTCTACAGCATTTTCATGAAACACAGTCAATTAAGGCACTGTCTGGTACAATCATGATTAGCAACAGGACATCTAAATGTGCTCCAGTGCCACCTGGTCATGGTAATTTCAAAAAATTCATGGTATATATCTAGATATTTTTCAATAATGAAGTTGGAGGCACTGTGGGATTCAATTTATACAGGAACCAATAAATGGTTAGGAATCTCATTTCAATGAAAGCTCTGGTGAACTCTCACAGGCAAGGCTTCCCAAAGAGTGGGCAAAAGGTCTCATGAAGCCAGTCCCATTGAGGTCTACAATGTGAGTTGCATGTGTGTTTTGACTCTCAACTATGGCTGGAATCTTTCAGAATAAAATCTTGTGATATCCTGGCTTAGATTCCCAGTGCTCTGTGTAAAGTCACCCTGGGCCAAAATCTCAGATTCCAATGGTGAATCTCATGTGTGGCCTCCTGAAATCCCAACACAATTCATGGCAATACTTCTCTGAGGTCAGTTACACAACTCAGTCTCTAAGGGGAATCACAACAGAGTTCAAGCCCAGGTGGACCCAGGCATCTCTTCCAATTGCTACACAAATGATGACAATTAAAACCAAAACACTCTCACATGGCCCTCTTCATCTTTTATATAGACACTAATCATAACCTCTAGCTGGAGGTTTCCATGAGGGGCACAGCCCAAGACAGTGTCAAAAATAAACTCCCTTGCCCCTCATTAGCCTAAAGTCAGGGTGGCCTGGACAACGTTAGTGTGAAACAGAAGTGATCAAATAGGCCTGCCATTAATACTACTCCACTTCTCAAATTTGAGGCATACTGACTGTGGGGTATAGATTTTTAGTGTGAATTGGAGTTATAAGAAAACCCAAGCACCTATTGTCTCCCCTCTGCAGCCCTTTGAAGAACTTATTTGACACAAATGATCCCTATTCTCACTTGATGGAGGTCAGGAATCTTACAGAGGAAGGCGAGAGGCATCATCCACAATCACTGATCTTTTTTCCATTTAGGTTTTGGATGCCCACATGGGATCTTTCTTTAGATTCATCAGGTGCTGAAAATCTAAACCACAGGCTCACACAGGACCAAGAGGCTGATTCAGACACATCCATTTCCAAAGCTATGAAGCAAAGAGCCACAGGTGATGCCCATTCATTTGCATTTTAAAACTGTTTTCTTCAGGCTTCACAAAGGGGTGGTCTGAGGCAAAGACCTTTCTGACATTCAGAGCAACAGAACAATAGGTAATCAAAAGGCCCCAAGCAGGGTTTCTCCACGGAGACTTTCCTGGTTACTCTGATATTTGAGTTTTCTGAGATGCTCGCCATTCCCTTCAGCTATCCAGTACATGGCCATGTCACAGAGCTTGGAGGTGGTACATATCTTGTACAAAAATACATGATACTAATCTTGAGAGTGGCCAGAATTCATGAAAAAATGGAAAATTAGGTAGATAGCCGGTGTTGCCAATGGATAAGGCAAGCCTCAGTCCATTCATTAATTGGAAAGGATGCATGCTGGGAAGCTTTCTACTATACAGGACACAACCAATGAGCTATTTTTTTCTAATATCTACAAAGAAAAATACCGTGGGATACACAGACATAGAAACAGTCTCCTTGTCAAATGACTTACTGGAAACAGTCCACTCCAAACCAAACAAACCTCCTTTTTTACCTATTCTCAGAACATGAGAAAAAAACCACAAACACAAACCAACACCCACAAATGCAACTTTTTCCCACAAGTAGGTCTGTCACTATCTGGAGTGTCCTCTGATTGGTAGGCCATATGATGTTCCCCAGAAATGGCCTTTCTGTCTCACATCTGGTCTCCTTGGTCAACCCTGTGAAGTTGTCAGCAGGCAGTGGTGAGCCAATTCCTGTCCTCTCAGGAAAGACCCCTCTTCAGAGCTTTCTTGGTATTTGGCAACCCTTACATCAGTTGGTACCAAGAAAGACTGGCTCTGTCCTTAGTAAATCCAAACAAGTGAGCCCACTGCAACTGGGACTGGGACTGGCTCTGGGTGCCTGGCTTCCTGGATCACAAAATTCAGAGAGTTCCATCACCAAGGAAATGAGGTGAGGTCACTACCTTCAGGAAATAAATGAGGTCCCTGTCTTGGCCACCACTTTGTCCTAACAGTTGCGTCCTAGTGTCTCCTGACATGGAGGCTGCCCTACTTCCTGTGATACATTCACATGTTAGAATGGTATAGAAACCATAGTCACCTGGGAACAGCTCTCCACACAGGCCTGCTTTGGTCCATCTTCCCTGCATTAAAAATAGAGAGGATGACTCAGACACATCCTTTCATCCTGACCATGTTGTTTGCCATGGAATATGACTTTTGTTCTCTCAGGTCTTTCATAGCTGCCAACATCTTCTCCAGGGATTATTTCTGCATGGATTTTGAGGTACTCAGCAGGTGGAAGATCTCCTAACTTTCTGTATTGTAATATCAACTTTATCCCTCCTCTTCTGTAAAGTGAGATTGAGGGAACATTGTATGGTTAGGGTTAATAGCATGTTCCATTTGGCTTAGGAATCATTCTGCTGGATGAATAATGGTATTGGGAACCAGCGACATTTAAAAGAATATAGAGGTAAAATATAAGTATGAAAACAGAAATCTAGGTAATATTTGAAGCCCAGAAGGATTTGGGCCCTTGATTGGGATCCTTAGCTTGAGTAATGTTTTGCACCGAGGTCTCAGTTAAATCGATATACAATGGCATAAGACCCTGTACCTCAGATGATTGAATGTAGAAGAGAACATCCAGTGAAAAAGGGATAGTGTGTAGGATTAGAAAGATAGTCAGTAGGTTTAGGAGGAAGAGTGAGTCTAGGATTTGGACCAAAAGTTCTTTAGCAATAGGTTTCGGTTAGAGAGTGAATATTAATGGCACCATATGTGAAAAGTCAGGCACAATGATGAACTGGGAAAAAATATGTAGGAAAGCAGACATCAATAGAGACATTAGGAAATCAGGCAAAGTATAACGTGAGTGATAGGATTAGACATTTTCAACAGGGTTGAGGTTGAATACATAATCTTAAAAAGAAACAAAAATGTAGTCACCAATTGGATTGACATTTGAGAGCATTAGGCAAACTGGGCATGGATGTTTTTAGTAATCCATGTTCACATTCCATTGAGGCTTTATTGCAATCATAACGGTGACCTTTGCATTTTGTGTCCAGAATATTACTGTGATAATATGTATATGTAGATCAGGTGACATGAGTATTTCTTCCACCTTTTCTGGGAGCAATATTTTGAAAACATATGAATTAGTACTGGGGATACTAATAGGTTTACCCTGTGTTGATGAATATAGAGATGATGCATTAATAGACCATACTATGAAAAAATTATATGACTGGTTCCAAATTTAAATAATGGATTGTTTTAATATCTGAAAATATAGAGGAAATCATATATTGATATACGTACATTAATTCCAACCAGTTATATATCTAATGGTATTATTAGGGTTACCGTTTATCATGAATAGTGTGTGAGTTTTGCTTCAAAAATGATTATTCAATCGAAAATAACGTGTTTAGAAAGAAGTCCAGTGAAAAGACCCGTCAAGAAACATGAAGGAATATATGTGTTCCAAAGGAGGAAGTGATTGAAAGTGAACCAAATATTTATAAATTTGTGAACTTGTGAATGAAGGGATATATTTTATGATGTCCATAAACTGAATAAATAATAAGGTACCAAGTTTGAATAAAAATGAACTTTAACAAACACATCATATCAAATAGGAATGTATTTGCATTGATGTTAAACTTGGTCAGTTACTCTAGAAATATTAGGATTTGTAAGAACCCTTCCCTGAAGTTAGTTTTCAGTACTAGGAAACAAATATGTATGTCAGTGGATGTATATTTCTGAGAATAAACTTGTTAAAAGTTAATTATAAATCCACATATATGAATATGAATGAATTCAGGCGGTGTATAAGAAGACATATATTTCATATTTTGGAAAATCTGGAGACTATATATATATATATATATATATATATATATATATATATATAGACACACAAACACACACACATTATAATGTCACAATATATATGTCAATCGAAATTCATCATGAAAAATAACTCATCCGCATATCCCAAAATATTCATTTTACTGAACATGGATGTATGTAGAATGTTGTTCATCTAGGAAGCTCACCCACGGGTTGAATTTTGTGTACCAACAGCATTTAGGAGGAGTGATCTCTTCTCACAAATAGTATCTGCCAAGTCAGTCACCTCACAAGAATGTACGTGTGAAACCAGGTAGGATTCTATTTGTGCATATAAAAATACATGTGCTTAATAGGCTACAGAGAAAGGGAGACAGGAATTCATATATTTCTTAACTTTAAAAACACATGGATTAGTGTGTAGTGTCCCTCTTTATCCCTTTTGATTAACTTTGGCTTAAAAAAAAGAATTTTATTGAGAATTTTTGTATATATGTTTGTCAGGAATATTGCTCTGAAGTTTTCTTTCCTTGATGTGTCTTTGTCTGATTTTGGTATGTGAGTGATACTAGCCTCATGAAATGAGTTTGGAGGAGTTCCATGCTTTTCTATTTTATGGAATAATTTGAGGAGTATTTTGATGAATGCTTCTTTGAAGGTCTTGTAGAACTTGACTGAGAATCTGTCTGTTCCTGGGCTTTGCTTGATTGGTAGGCTGTTGACAGCAACTTCTATTTCATTGCTTGAAATTGATTTGTTTAAATTGTTCATGTCCTACTAATTCAGTTTGGGTATATCTCTAAAATTTTATTGATGTCATCATTGTATTTTAATTTATTAGAGTATAAATTTTCAAATTAGTTTTCAATTATTCTCTGTATTTTAGTTGTGTACTCTGTAAAAGTTCTTTTACGATCCTTAATTTTAGTAATTTGAGGTTTTTTTTCTTCATTAGCTTGGTTAAGGATGTGTCAATTTTATTTAGTTTTCGAAGATTAAATTTTGTTTTGTGTCAAAAAAAAATAACACATGGAAAAGTATTTCAGCAAATTGAATAGATTTATAACTCCTACCTTATATCATGCAAAAGGCAAGTCCAACTATACACCATGTCCCTTCTGAAATGCTTGTATTTCTATTCTGTTTGGGATATTTTTCTCCATTATATTAGTATTAGTAGTCAGAGTCTAGTAGGGTATATGAATGTTTCTGAGAATAATCTTGAGAATAGATGATTATAAATAGACATTCATAAATATGAAAAATTTAGGAAGTGCAAAATAAGACAAAAATATTCCATATTTTCAAAAATTTGGAGAGTATATCTATATCTATCTATATCTATATCTATATCTATATCTATACACACACACACACACACACACACACACAAACACTCACAGACATTAAAAAGTACCAATATAAATGCCAATAGAAATTCATCAGTAAATATATATCATCCACAGATGCAAAAATATTTATTTTACTGAACATGAGTTTATGTATAATGTTGTTCTACTAGGACGCTCTCCTATAGGTTGAATTTTCATTTAAAACAGTTTTAGGAGGAGTGAACTCTTCTCACAATATGTATCTGCCAAGACAGCCACCTCACAAAAATGTACGTGTGATACCTGGTAGGATTCTATATATGCATATAAATATACATGTGTAAATAGGCTACAGAAAAGGGAAACAAGAATTCACATATTTGTTAAATTTAAAAACACATGGAGAATATTTCCATTAAAATTTGACTAGATTTATAACACCTACCTTATATAATGCAAATGTCAAGTCCAACTATACAACATGTCTCCTCTGAAGTGCTTGTATTTCTATTGTGTTGGGTTAATTTTTCCCATTATAATAGGATGAATAGACTGAGTCTACTAGGTATGGGTTAGTTTCAGGGATTCAGTATTTGAATGGAAAATTGGAAAATGAATCCAATGTGTATGTAAATATATGCTGCACAAATATCCTCCCGCTCTCATCCAGAACAATGCCTTGATATTACCTTCACCCCAAGTAAGACGCAATTAGAGGAGAAGAGTTACAAAATCAGTGAATACATATCTGGAATGGAAAATGCTCAGGAGTTAACAACCTTTGAGGTGGTAGAGGAGTTTCCAAAACTAAGGGACAGGGTAAACACTCCACAAACATGGAGCTCTGCTGGCCTAAAAACTTTTTGAGAAACTGCGTCTGAGCTTCCGCAATTGAAATATATGTTGTTTTCAGATGATTTGGTTTCCTTTGTAGTGAGACCATCAAAGCTGGGTCTGCATCTATGTGACCTGGAGGACATGGTTTCTTATTTTCCAATGAACAAGATGAAGCAGTGCTGAATCCTCTCTTTGTAGGTAATCTGAGGCCACTGGGGACTAAGTGTCTCCCCGTGTGGACTGTGAAGCCATTAGGACCTCCACCACTTTTTGTGGTGTTTTTCCTGCTGCACTGTGAGTTTGGTATTTGTTTCACGAAATACTAGGAGCTAAACTGAGACACAGTGCTGGAGGGAGTTGTGTCACGTGTGGTGGGTCAGGGTCTGCAAGAGAATTCACCAACTAGGCTTCTATCTCTCACAGCTTGCCCCATTGCCCCCTTGTCCATATCAACCTGATTCTTCATTTTCCTCTGAAAACTCTCCATAAAACAACATGCCTTTACATATAAGAGTCTGCTGGCTGCACCATGTCAGTTACAAGCCATTTGGAATCCAATGGTAGATCCACATGGCCCTACCACGGATGTTGTATCAAACACCTCCCCACCACTGCTCTAGAAACCACTACTCAACAGGCTCCAACTTACTGGCATCTCTGTTCTACACCATTTTCATGAAACTCAGTAAATCAAGGCACTGTCTGGTATACTCATGAACAGTAACAGGACATCCAATATTTCTCCAGTGCCACCTGGTCATAGGAATTTCAAAAATTTCATGGTATTTATCTAGCCATTTCTCGAGCATGAAGTTGGAGGCGCTATGGATTTCAATTCATGCAGCAAACATTAATGGTG
Organism: Callospermophilus lateralis; assembly: GCF_048772815.1. NCBI lineage: Eukaryota > Metazoa > Chordata > Mammalia > Rodentia > Sciuridae > Callospermophilus > Callospermophilus lateralis. The sequence continues at coordinate 1,355,163 of NW_027513592.1, read as the reverse complement.
AGGAAGCTCATTTCAATGAATTCTCTGGAGAACTTTCACAGGCAAGGCTTCCCAAAGAGTGGACAAAAGGTCACATTAGGCCAGGCCCATTGAGGTCTACAATGTGAGGTCCATGTGTGTTTTGACTCTCAACTATGGCTGCTATTTCTTTAAGAATAAAATCATGTGATATCCTTGCTGAGTTTCCCAGGCCTCTGTGGAAATCCACCCGGGGCCTAGGTCTCAGTTTCCCAGAGCGACTTTCATGCTTGGCCTCTTAAAATCCCAACAAAATTCATGGCAATGCTTCTCTGAGTTCAGTTCCAAAACCCAGTCTCTAAGGGGTATCACACCACAGTTCAAGCCTACGTGGACCCAGTCATTTTTTCCAATGCCACACAAATGACCAAAATTAAAACCAAAACACTCCCACATGGCCCTCATCTTATTCCATATAGGCAATCATCTTAACCTCTGGCTGGATGTTTCCATGAGGGGCCCAGCCAAAGACACTGTCCAAAATCAGCTCGTTTGCTCCTCATTTGCCTAACGTAAGGGTAGCCTGGACACAGTTTCTGTGAACCAGGAGTGAACAAATAAGCCTGCCGTTAATACTTCTGTGTTCCTCCAATTTGAGGCCTACTGATTTCAGATATCGATTCTTTAGGTGATTTAGAGTCATGCAAAAACACAAGCACCTCTGCAGGGCTTTGAAGAACTCATTTGACCCAAAGAATCCCTATTCTCATTTGATGGAGTGCAGGAACCTAACAGAGGAAGGCAAGAGACTTCATCCACAATGAATGATATTTTTTGCCATTTTGGTTTTGGAAGCTCACATGGGATCATTCTTAAGATCCATCAGGTGCTGAGAATCTACGTCACAGCCACACACAGGTCCAAGAGGCTGATAAAGACACATCCCTTTCCAAAGCAATTAAGCAAGAGCCACAGGTGAGGCCCATTCATTTCCATTTGAAAACTGTTTTCTTCAGGCTTCACAAAGGGGTGGCCTGAGCAAAGACCTTCCTGACATTCAGTGCAACACAACAATAAGTAAGCAAAAGGCCCAAAGCAGGGTTTCTGCACTGAGACTATCCTGGTCACACTGATATCTGAGTTTTCTGAAATGCTCGCCATTCTCTTCAGCTATCCAGTACATGGTCATGTCACAGAGCTTGGAGGTGGTACATATTTAGGACACAAATCCATGAGCCTATTCTGGAGAGTGGCCAGAATTCGGGAAGAAAACAACAACTTAGAAAGATAGCAGGTGTTGCACATCGATAAGACAAGCTGCAGTCCATTCATATATTGGGCAGGATGAATTATGGGAAGATTTATACAAGACAGGACACATCCATTAATGCATTCTCTTTTCTAATGTCTACAACAACGGACACAGTGGGATACACAGAAACAGAAACACTCACCGTGTCAAATGACTTACTAGAAACTGTCCAGTCCAAACCAAACAAACCGCCTTTCCTATCTATTCTCAGAACATGAGACAAAACAACAAACCCACACCCACTCCCCCAAAGGCACCTCCTTCCCCTAAGTAGGTCTGTGACTATCCGGAGTGTCCTCTGACCGGTGGGCCATACAATGTTCCCCCGAAATGGCCTGTCTTCTCTCAGATTGTGTTTCCTTGACCAACTCTGTGAAGATGTCAGGAAAAAGTGGTTAGCCACTACCTGTTTTCTCAGAAATGGTCCACCTTCAGAGCTCTCCTGACATTTGGCCATTCTCACATCATTAGGTACCAAGAAAACTGACTCTGTCCTTGGGAAATCCAAACAAGTGAGCCCACTGGGACTGGGACTGGGACTGCATCTGGGTGCCTGGCTTCTTGGATACCAAGTTCAGAGAGTTCCATCACAAAGGAAATGAGGTATGTCACATTCTTTGGAACTGAATGAGGTCACTGCCTTGGCAACCACTTTGTCCTAACAGTTGCTTCCAAGGGTAACATAAGATGGAGGTTGCCCCTTCTTCCTGTGACACTTTCTAAGGTAGAATGTATATCAACCATTGGCACCCGGGAACAACTTTCCACTCAGGCCTGGTTTGGTCCCTCTTCTCTACAATAAGAAGAGGGATGCAGATTCAGAAACATCCCTTCATTCTGACCAGGTTGTTTGCCATGGAAGATGACTTTTGCTCTCTCAGTTGCTTCATACCTGCGTACAACTTCTCCAGGTATCATTTTTGCATGGACATTTGAGGTTCTCATTAGGTGGAAGGTCCCCAACTTTCCTGTATTGTAAGAACCACTCTGTCCCTGCTCTTCTGTAAAATGATTGAGGGAACAGTGTATACTTGGGGTAAAAAACAGGTTTGATTTGGGTTATGAACGATTCTGTGCGATGAATAATGGTATTGGTAACCTGCAATATTTACAAGAATATAGAGGTGATATATAAGTATGAAAAGAGAAATCTAGGTATGATTTGAAGCAAAGAAGGGTTTTGCCCTTGATTAGGATACTTAGCTTTGAATTATGTTCTGCAAAGTTGTCTCAGATAATTCGATATACAATGGCATAGGACCTTGTAAATTGGATGATTGAATTTAGAAGAGAACATCCAGTCAAAAAGGGAAATTCAGTAGGATTAGGAAGATAGTCGGTAGGTTTAGGAAGTAGAGTGAGTATAGGATTTGGACCAAAAGTTCTTTAGCAATACACTTTTGGTTATAGAGTGAATGTAAATGTCAGCTCATTTGAAGAGTCAGTCACTATGTTGAACTGGGGAAAATATGTAGAAAAGGAGATATCAATAGAAACATTACGAAATCAAGCAAATTATAAAGTGAGTGATAGAATTGGACATTTTCAACAGGGTTGGGTTTGAATGTATAAATTAGGAAAAAACAAAAATGTAGTCACCAATAGGATTGACAATTGACAGCATTAGGCAACCTGGACACGGATGTATTTAGAAATCCATGTTCACCTTCCATTTAGGTTTTGGTACAATCATAAGTGTGACCTTTCCATTTTTGTCCAGAATATTACTGTGATAATGAGGTGACATGAGTTTTTCTTTCACCATTTCTGGGAGCAATATATTGAAGATGTAAAATAAGAATTGGGGTACAAAGAGGTGTACCCTGTTTCTATGAACATAGAGAAAAAGCATGAATAGACCATACTGTGAATAAATAATATAACTTTTTTGAACTTTAAATAATGAATTGAACTGATATCTGAAAAATTAAAGGAAATCGTATATTGATATACAATCATTCATTCCAACCAGTGATATATCTAATGGAAATATTAGTGTTTTGGTTTATCATGAAGAGTGTGTGAGTTTTGCTTAAAAATGATTATGGAAATTCAAAATAATGTGTATGGAAAGAAGTCTCATGAAAAGACCAGTCAAGAAACCCTGAGAATACATGTGTTCAGAAGCAAGAAGTGATTAAAGTTGAAACAAATGCCTATTAATTTGTGAACTTGTGGATGAAATGTATATCCTATGATGTGCAAAAACTGAAGAAACAATAATGTACCAGTGTCGAATACAAATGAATGACAAATTACATATCATGTCCCATAGGAGTCTACTTGCATTGATGTTAGGCTGGGTCAGTTACTGTAGAATAATTAGGATTTGTATGCACCATTCACTGAAGTTAGTTTTCAGTACTAGGAAACAAATAAGTATTTCAGGTGGATGAATATTTCTGATTATAATCTTGTGAAAAGTGGATTATAAATCCACATACATGAACATGAATGAATTTAGAGAGTGTATATTAGACATATATATTTCATATTTTGAAAAATTTGGAGAGTATATCTATATCTATATCTACACACACACACACACACCACTCACAGACATTAAAAAGTGCCAATATAAATGCGAATCGAAATTCATCAGTAAATATATATCATCCACAGATGCAAACATATTTATTTTACTGAACATGAGTTTATGTATTATGTTGTTCTACTCGGACGCTCTCCTATAGGTTGAATTTTCATTTCCAACAGCATTTAGGAGGAGTGAACTCTTCTCACAATTTGTATCTGCCAAGACAGCCACCTCACAAAAATGTACGTGTGATACCTGGTAGGATTCTATATATGCATATAAATACACTTGTGTGAATAGGCTACAGAAAAGGGAAAAAAGCATTCACATATTTGTTAAGTTTAAAAACACATGGAGAATATTTCCATTAAAATTTGACTAGATTTATATCTCCTAACTAATATAATGCAAATGTCACGTCCAACTATACAACATGTCTTTTCTGAAGTGCTTGTATTTCTATTGTGTTGGGTTAATTTTCCCCATTATATTAGGATGAATAGTCTGAGTCTACTCGGTATGGGTTAGTGTCAGGGATTCAGTACTTCGAATGGAAAATTGGAAAATGAATCCAATGTGTATGTAAATATATGCTGCACAAATATCCTCCCACTCTCATCCAGAAGAATGCCTTGACATTACCTTCACCCCAAGTAAGACACAATTAGAGGAGAAGAGTTACAAAATTAGTGAATACATATCTGGAATGGAAAATGCTCAGGAGTTCACAAACTTGGAGGTGGTAGAGGAGTTTCCAAAACTAAGGGACAGGGTAAACACTCCACAAACATGAAGCTCTGCTGGCCTAAAAACTTTTTGAGAAACTGCTTCTGAGCTTCCGCACTTGAAATATATGTTGTTTTCAGGAGATTTGGCTTCCTCTGTAGTGAGACCATCAAAGCTGGGTCTGCATCTATGTGACCTGGAGGACATGGTTTCTTATTTTCCAATGAACAAGATGAAGCAGTGCTGAATCCTCTCTTTGTAGGTAAACTGAGGCCACTGGGGACTAAGTGTCTCCCCGTGTGGACTGTGAAGCCATTTGGTCCTCCTCCACTTTTTGTGGTGTTTTTGCTGCTGCACTGTGAGTTTGGAATTTGTTTCACGAAATACTAGGAGCTAACCTGGGACACAGTGCTGGAGGGAGTTCTGTCACGTGTGGTGGGTCAGGGTCTGCAAGAGAATGCACCAACTAGGCTCCTATCTCTCACAGCTTGCCCCATTGCCCCCTTGTCCATATCAACCTGATTCTTAATTTTCCTCTGAAAACTCTCCATATAAGAAGATGCCTTTACATATAAGGGTCTGCTGGCTGCACCATGTCAGTTACAAGCCATTTGGAATCCAATGGTAGATCCACATGGCCCTACCACGGATGTTTTATCAAACACCTCCCCACCACTGCTCTAAACCCACTACTCAGCAGGCTCCAACTTACTGGCTTCTCTGTTCTACACCATTTTCATGAAACTCAGTAAATCAAGGCACTGTCTGGTATACTCATAATCAGCAACAGGACATCCAATGTGTCTCCAGTGCCACCTGGTCATAGGAATTTCAAAAATTTCATGGTATTTATCTAGCCATTTTTCAAGCATGAATTTGGAGGCAATGGGGGTTTCCATTCATTCAGCAAACATTAAATGGTGAGGAAGCTCATTTCAATGAATTCTCTGGAGAACTCTCACAGGCAAGGCTTCCCAAAGAGTGGAAAAAGGTCACATTAGGCCAGGACCATTGAGGTCTACAATGTGAGGTCCATGTGTGTTTTGACTCTCAACTATGGCTGCCATTTCTTTAAGAATAAAATCATGTGATATCCTTGCTGAAATTCCCAGGCCTCTGTGGAAATGCACCCGGGGCCTAGGTCTCAGTTTCCAAGAGTGACTTTCATGCGTGGCCTCTTAAAATCCCAACAAAATTCATGGCAATGCTTCTCTGAGTTCAGTTCCAAAACCCAGTCTCTAATGGGAATGACACCAGATTTCAAGCCCACGTACACCCAGTCATTTTTTCCAATACCACACAAATGACCAAAATTAAAACCAAAACACTCCCACATGGCCCTCATCTTATTCCATATAGTCAATCATCTTAACCTCTGGGTGGAGGTTTCCATTAGGGGCGCAGCCCAATACAGTGTCCAAAATCAGCTCGTTTGCCTCTCATTTGCCTAAAGTCAGGGTAGCCTGGAAACCGTTTCTGTGAATGAGGAGTGAACAAATAAGCCTGCCGTTAATACTTCTGTGTTTCTCCAATTTGAGGCCTACTGAATTTAGGTATCGATTCTTTAGGTGATTTCAAGACATGCGAAAACACAAGCACCTCTGCAGGGCTTTGAAGAACTCATTTGACCCAAATAATCCCTATTCTCATTTGATGGAGTGCAGGAACCTAACAGAGGAAAGCAAGAGACTTCATTCACAATGAATGATATTTTTTGCCATTTTGGGTTTGGAAGCTCACATGGGATCATTCTTAAGATCCATCAGGTGCTGAGAATCTACGTCACAGCCACACACAGGTCCAAGAGTCTGATAAAGACACATCCCTTTCCAAAGCAATTAAGGAAAGAGCCACAGGGGAGGCCCATTCATTTCCATTTGAAAACTGTTTTCTTCAGGCTTCACAAAGGGGTGGCCTGAGGCAAAGACCTTCCTGACATTCAGTGCAACACAAAAATAAGTAAGCAAAAGGCCCAAAGCAGGTTTTCTGCACTGAGACTTTCCTGGTCACACTGATATCTGAGTTTTCTGAGATGCTCGCCATTCTCTTCAGCTATCCAGTACGTGGCCATGTCACAGAGCTTGGAGGTGGTACCATTTTGGACACAAATCCATGAGCCTATTCTGGAGAGTGGCCAGAATTCGGGAAGAAAACAACAACTTAGAAAGATAGCAGATGTTGCACATCGATAAGACAAGCTGCAGTCCATTTATATATTGGCAGGATGAATTATGGGAAGATTTATACTAGACAGGACACATCCATTAATGCATTCTCTTTTCTAATGTCTACAACAATGGACACAGTGGAATACACAGAAACAGAAACACTCACCGTGTCAAATGACTTACTAGAAACTGTCCATTTTAAACCAAACAAACCGCCTTTCCTATCTATTCTCAGAACATGAGACAAAACAACAAACCCACACCCACTCCCCCAAAGGCACCTCCTTCCCCCAAGTAGGTCTGTGACTATCAGGAGTGTCCTCTGACTGGTGGGCCATACTATGTTCCCCCAAAATGGACTGTCTTCTCTCAGATCTTGTTTCATTGACCAACTCTGTGAAGATGTCAGGAAAAAGTGGTTAGACACTACCTGTTTTCTCAGGAAAGTTCCATCTTCACAGCTCTCCTGGCATTTGGCCATCCTCACATCATTAGGTACCAAGAAAACTGACTGTCCTTGGTAAATCCAAACAAGTGAGCCCACTGGGACTGGGACTTGGACTGCCTCTGGGTGCCTGGCTTCTTGGATACCAAGTTCAGAGAGTTCCGTCACCAAGAAAATGAGGTATGTCACATTCTTTGGAACTGAATGAGGTCCCTGCCTTGGCACGCACTTTGTCAAAACAGTTGCTTCCAAGGGTAACATAAGATGGAGGTTGCCCCTACTTCCTGTGACACTTTCATAAGGTAGAATGTATATCAACCATTGGCACCCGGGAACAGCTCTCCACTCATGCCTGGTTTGGTCCATCATCTCTAAAATAAGAAGAGAGAGGCAGATTCAGACACATCCCTTCATCCTGACCAGGTTCTTTTCCATGGAAGAGGTCTTTTGCTCTCTCTGGTGCTTCATACCTGCCTACAACTTCTCCAGGTATCATTTGTGCATGGACATTTGAGGTTCTCATCAGGTGGAAGGCCCCCAACTTTCCTGTATTGTAATAACCACTCTGTCCCTGCTCTTCTGTAAATTGATTGAGGGAACAGTGTATACTTGGGGTTAAAAACAGGTTTCATTTGGGTTAGGAATGATTCTGTGCGATGAATAATGGTATTGGAAACATTCAATATTTACAAGAATATAGAGGTGAAATATAAGTATGAAAACAGAAATCAAGGTATGATTTGAAGCCCAGAATAGTTTTGCCCTTGATTGGGATACTTAGCTTTGAATTATGTTCTGCAAAGTTGTCTCAGATAATTCGATATACAATGGCATAGGACCTTGTAAATTGGATGATTGAATTTAGAAGAGAACATCCAGTCAAAAAGGGATATTCAGTAGGATTAGGAAGATAGTCGGTAGGTTTAGTAAGAAGAGTGAGTATAGGATTTGGACCAAAAGTTCTTTAGCAATAGACTTTCGGTTATACAATGAATGTAAATGTCAACACATATGAAGAGTCAGTCAGTATGTTGAACTGGGGAAAATATGTAGAAAAGCCGATATCAATAGAAACATTACGAAATGAGGCAAAGTATAAAGTGAGTGATAGAATTAGACATTTTCAACAGGGATGAGTTTGAATATATAAATTAGGAAAAAACAAATATGTGGTCACCAACAGAATTGACAATTGACAGCATTAGGCAACCTGGACATGGATGTTTTTAGAAATCCATGTTCACTTTCTATTTAGGCTTTGGTACAATCATAAGTGTGACCTTTCCATTTTTTGTCCAGAATATTACTGTGATAATGAGGTGACATGAGTATTTCTTTCACCATTTCTGGGAGCAATATATTGAAGATGTAAAATTAGAATTGGTTGTACAAAGAGGTGTACCCTGTTTGTATGAACATAGAGAAAAAGCATGAATAGACCATACTGTGAATAAATAATATAACTTTTTTGAACTTTAAATAATGAATTGAACTGATATCTGAAAAATTAAAGGAAATCGTATATTGATATACAATCATTAATTCCAACCAGTTATTTATCTAATGGAAATATTAGTGTTTTCTTTTATCATGAAGAGTTTGTGAGTTTTGCTTCAAAATGATTATGGAAATTCAAAATAATGTGTTTGGTAAGAAGTCTCATGAAAAGACCAGTCAAGAAACCCTGACAATACATGTGTTCTGAAGCAAGAAGTGATTAAAGTTGAAACAAATGCCTATTAATTTGTGAACTTGTGGGTGAAATGTATATCCTATGATGTGCAAAAACTGAAGAAACAATAATGTACCAGTGTCGAATACAAATGAATGACAAATTACATATCATGTCCCATAGGTGTCTACTTGCATTGATGTTAGACTGGGTCAGTTACTGTAGAAAAATTAGGATATGTATGCACCATTCACTGAAGTTAGTTTTCAGTACTAGGAAACAAATATGTATTTCAGGTGCATGAATATTTCTGATTATAATCTTGTGAAAAGTTGATTATAAATCCACATACATGAACATGAATGAATTTAGAGAGTGTATATTAGACACATATATTTCATATTTTGAAAAATTTGGAGAGTATATCTATATCTATATCTATACACACACACACACACACACACACACACACAACACTCACAGACATTAATAAGTACCAATATAAATGCCAATCGAAATTCATCAGTAAATATATGTCATCCAGAAATGCAAAAATATTTATTTTACTGAATATGACTTTATGTATAACGATGTTCGACTAGGACGGTCTCCTATAGGTTGAATTTTTATTTCCAACAGCATTTAGGAGGAGTGCACTCTTCTCACAATTTGTATCTGCTAAGACAGCCACCTCACAAAATGTACGTGTGATACCTGCTAGGATTCTATATATGCATATATATATATATACATGTGTGAATAGGCTACAGAAAAGGGAAACAAGAATTCACATATTTGTTAAGTTTAAAAACACATGGAGAATATGTCCATTAAAATTTGAATACATTTATAACTCCTACCTTATATAATGCAAATGTCAAGTCCAACTATACAACATGTCTCCTCTGAAGTGCTTGTATTTCTATTGTGTTGGGTTAATTTTCCCCATTATATTAGGATGAATAGTCTGAGTCTACTAGGTATGGCTTAGTGTCAGAAATTCAGCATTTCGAATGGAAAATTGGAAAATGAATCCAATGTGTATGTAAATATATGCTGCACAAATATCCTCCCGCTCTCATCCAGAAGAATGCCTTGACATTACCTTCACCCCAAGTAAGACACAATTAGAGGAGAAGAGTTACAAAATCAGTGAATACATATCTGGAATGTAAAATGCTCAGGAGTTCACAACCTTGGAGGTGGTAGAGGAGTTTGCAAAACTAAGGGACAGGGTAAACACTCCACAAATATGGAGCTCTGCTGGCCTAAAAACTTTTTGAGAAACTGCCTCTGAGCTTCCGCCCTTGAAATATATGTTGTTTTCAGGAGATTTGTCTTCCTTTGTAGTGAGACCATCAAAGCTGGGTCTGCATCTATGTGACCTGGAGGACATGGTTTCTTATTTTCCAATGAACAAGATGAAGCAGTGCTGAATCCACTCTTTGTAGGTAAACTGAGGCCACTGGGGACTAAGTTTCTCCCCGTGTGGACTGTAAAGCCATTTGGTCCTCCTCCACTTTTGTGGTTTTTTTGCTGCTGCACTGTGAGTTTGGTATTTGTTTCACGAAATACTAGGAGCTAATCTGGGACAGAGTGCTGGAGGGAGTTCTGTCACGTGTGGTGGGTCAGGGTCTGCTAGAGAATGCACCAACTAGGCTTCTATCTCTCACAGCTTGCCCCATTGCCCCCTTGTCCATATCAACCTGATTCTTAATTTTCCTCTGAAAACTCTGCATATAACAAGATGCCTTTACATATAAGGGTCTGCTGGCTGTACCACGTCAGTTACAAGCCATTTGGAATCCAATGGTAGATCCACATGGCCCTACCACGGATGTTTTATCAAACACCTCCCCACCACTGCTCTAGACCCACTACTCAGCAGGCTCCAACTTACTGCCATCCTATTCTACAACATTTTCATGAAACTCCATAAATCAAGGCACTGTCTGGTATACTCATGATCAGCAACAGGACATCCAATGTTTCTCCAGTGCCACCTGGTCATAGAAATTTCAAAAATTTCATGGTATTTATCTAGCCATTTTTCAAGCATGAAGTTGGAGGCACTGTGGGATTCAATTCATTCAGCAAACATTAAATGGTGAGGAAGCTCATTTCAATGAATTCTCTGGAGAACTCTCACAGGCAAGGCTTTCCAAAGAATGGTCAAAAGGTCACATTAGGCCAGGCCCATTGAGGTCTACAATGTGAGGTCCATGTGTGTTTTGACTCTCAACTATGGCTGCCATGTCTTTAAGAATAAAATCATGTGATATCCTTGCTGAGATTCCCAGTCCTCTGTGGAAATCCACCCGGGGCCTAGGTCTCAGTTTCCAAGAGCGACTTTCATGCGTGGCCTCTTGAAATCCTAACAAAATTCATGGCAATGCTTCTCTGAGTTCAGTTCTAAAACCCAGTCTCTAAGGGGAATCACACCAGAGTTCAAGCCCACGTGGACCCAGTCATTTTTTCCAATGCCACACAAATGACCAAAATTAAAACCGAAACACTCCCACATGGCCCTCATCTTATTCCATATAGTCAATCATCTTAACCTCTGGGTGGAGGTTTCCATGAGGGGCACAGCCCAAGACAGTGTCCAAAATCAGCTCGTTTTCCCCTCATTTGCCTAAAGTCAGGGTGGCCTGGACACCGTTTCTGTGAACCATCAATGATCAAATAAGCCTGCCGTTAATTCTTCTGTGTTTCTTCAATTTGAGGCCTACTGATTTCAGGAATAGATTCTTTATGTGATTTAAAGTTATTCGAAAACCCAAACACCTCTGCAGAGATTTGAAGAACTCATTTGACCCAAAGAATCCCTATTCTCACTAGATGGAGTTCAGGAACCTAACAGAGGAAGGCAAGAGACTTCATCCACAATGAATGATTTTTTGCCCTTATGGTTTTGGATGCACGCATGGGATCATTCTTTAGATTCATCAGGTGTTGAGAATCTAAGTCACAGCCACACACATGGCCAAGAGGCTGATTCAGACACATCCATTCTCAAAGCAATGAAGCCAGAAGCCACAGGTGATGCCCATTCATTTGTATTTGAAAACTGTTTTCTTCAGGTTTCACAAATGGGTGGCCTGAGGCAAAGACCTTCCTGACATTCAGTGCAACACAACAATTAGTAAGCAAATTGCCCAAAGCAGGGTTTCTGCACTGAGACTTTCCTGGTCACACTGATATCTGAGTTTTCTGAAATGCTCGCCATTCTCTTCAGCTATCCATTACATGGACATGTCACAGAGCTTGGAGGTGGTACATATTTTGGACACAAAACCATGAGCCTATTCTGGAGAGTGGCCAGAATTCAGGAAGAAAACAGCAACTTAGAAAAATAGTAGGTGTTGCACATCGATAAGACAAGCTGCAGTCCATTCATATATTGGGCAGGATGAATTATGGGAAGACTTATACTAGACAGGACACATCCATTAATGCATTCTCTTTTTAATGTCTACAACAACGGACACATTGGGATACACCGAAACAGAAACACTCTCCTTGTCAAACAACTTACTAGAAACTGTCCACTACAAACCAAACAAACCGCCTTTCCTACCTATTCTCAGAACATGAGACAAAACAACAAACCCACACCCACTCCCACAAAGGCACCTCCTTCCCCCAAGTAGGTCTGTGACTATCCGGAGTTTCCTCTGACTGCGGGCCATACTATGTTCCCCCTAAATGGCCTGTCTTCTCTCAGATCTTGTTTCCTTGTTCAACTCTGTGTAGTTGTCAGGAAAAAGTGGTTAGCCACTACCTGCTTTCTCAGGAAAGGTCCCTCTTTAGAGTTCTCCTGGCATTAGGCCATCCTCACATCTTTAGGTACCACGAAAACTGACTCTGTCCTTGGTAAATCCAAACAAGTGAGCCCACTGGGACTGGGACTGGGACTGCCTCTGGGTGCCTGGCTTCTTGGATACAAACTTCAGAGAGTTCCATCACCAAGGAAATGAGGTATGTCACATTCTTTGGAACTGAATGAGGTCACTGCCTTGGCAACCACTTTGTCCTAACTGTTGCTTCCAAGGGTCCCATGAGATGGAGGCTTCCCCTACTTCCTGTGACACTTTCACAAGGTAGAATGGTATATCAACCATAGGCACCCAGGAACAGCTCTCCACACAGGCCTGGTTTGGTCCATCTTCTCTACAATAAAAAGAGAGAGGCTGATTCAGACACATCCCTTCATCCTGACCAGGTTATTTGCTATGGAAGATGACTTTTGCTCACTCAGGTCCTTCATACCTGCCTACAACTTCTCCAGGTATCATTTCTGCATGGACCTTTGAGGTTCTCAGCAGGTGGAAGATCCCATAATTTCCTGTATTGTAAGAACCACTCTGTCCCTGCTTTTCTGTAAAATGAGATTGAGGGAACAGTGTGTGCTTAGGGTTAATAACAGGTTTGATTTGGGTTATGAATCATTCTGTGTGATGAATAATGGTATTGGGAACCTGAGATATTTACAAGAATATAGATGTGAAATAAAAGTATGAAAACAAAAATCTAGGTATGATTTGAAGCCCAGAAGGGTTTTCCCCTTGATTGGGATACTTAGCTTTGAATTATGTTCTACAAAGATGTCTCAGATAATTCGATATACAAGGGAGTAGGACCTTGTACCTATGATGATTGAATTTAGAAGAGAACATCCAGGCAAAAAGTGATAATCGTTAGGATTAGGAAGATAGTCGATAGCTTTAGGAAGAAGAGTGAGTATAGGATTTGGACCAAAAGTTCTTTACCAGTAGGGTTTCGGTTATGGAGTGAATGTAGATGTCAGTACATATGAAGAGTCAGTCACTATGATGAACTGGGGAAAATATGTAGAAAAGCAGATATCAATAGAATCATTACAAAATCAGGCAAAGTATAAAGTGAGTGATAGAATTAGTCATTTTCAACAGGGTTGAGTTTGAATATATAAATTAGATAGAAACAAATATGTAGTCACCAACAGGATTGACAATTGATAGCATTAGGCAACCTGGACATGGATGTTTTTAGTAATCTATGTTCACTTTCCATTTAGGCTTTGGTACAATCATAAGAGTGACCTTTCCATTTTTTGTCCAGAATATTACTGTGATAATGAGGTGACATGAGTATTTCTTTCACCATTTCTGGGAGCAATATATTGAATATTTAAAATTAGAATTGGGGGTACAAAGAGGTGTACCCTGTGTCTATGAACATAGAGATAAAGCATGAATAGAACATACTGTTACTAAATAATATAACTTTTTTGAACTTTAAATAATGAATTGAATTGATATCTGAAAAATTACAGAAAATCATATATTGATATACAATCATTCATTCCAACCAGTTATATATCTCATGGAAATATTAGTGTTTTGGTTTATCATGAAGAGTGTGTGAGTTTTGCTTCAAAAGTGATTATGGAAATCTAAAATAATGTGTTTGGAAAGAAGTCTCATGAAAAGACCTGTCAAGAAACCCTGACAATACTTGTGTTCTGAAGCAAGAAGTGATTAAAGTTGAAACAAATGCCTATAAATTTGTGAACTTGTGGATGAAGTGTATAACTTAAAATGTGCAAAAACTGAAGGAATAATAATGTACCATTGTTGAATACATATGAACGTCAAATTACATATCATGTCCCATAGGAGTCTACTTGCATTGATGTTAGACTGGGTCAGTTTCTGTAGAATAATGAGGATTTGTATGCCCCATTCACTGAAGTTAGTTTTCAGTACTAGGAAACAATTATGTATTTCAGGTGGATGAATATTTCTGATTATAATCTTGTGAAAAGTTGATTATAAATCCACATACATGAACATGAATGAATTTAGAGGGTTTACATTAGACACATATATTTTATATTTTGAAACATCTGCAGAGTGTACAGATATATTATACACACACACACAAAAAAAACACTCACATACATTTAATAGTAGCAATATATATGCCAATCGAAATTTATCAGTAAATATATATCATCCACAGATGCAAAAATATTTATTTTACTGAACATGAATTTATGCATAATGTTCTTCTACTAGGAAGCTCCCCTATAGGTTGAATTTTCAGTTCCAACAGCGTTTAGGAGGAGTGAACTCTTCTCACAGTTTGTATATGCCAAGTCAGCCACCTCAAAAATGTACGTGTGATACCTGGTAGGATTCTATATGTGCATATAAATATACAAGTGTGAATAGGCTAAAGAAAAAGGGAAACAAGAATTCTCGTATTTTTTAAGTTTAAAAACTCATGGAGAACTTCTTCGATTAAAAATTGACTAGAATTATAACTTTTACCTTATATAATGCAAAACGCAAGTCCAACTATACAACATGCCTCCAATGAACTGCTTCTATTTCTATAGGTTTGGCTTATTTTTCTCTATCATATTAGGATGAGTTGTCTGAGTCTTGTAGGTATGGGTTAGTGTCAGGGATTCAATATTTCAAAATGAAAATTGGAAAATGAATCCAATTTGTATGCATATATATGCTGCACAAATATCCTCCCACTCTCATCCAGAACAATACCTTGACATTACCTTCACCCCAAGTAAGACACAATTAGAGGAGAAGAGTAAGAAAATCAGTGAACACATATCTGGAATGGAAAATGCTCAGGAGTTCACAACCTTGGAGGTTGTAGAGGAGTTTCCAAAAGCAAGGGATAGGGTAAACACTCCACAAACATGGAGCTCTGCTGGCCTAAAAGTTTTTTGAGAAACTGCCTCTGAGATAGGGCACTTGAAATATATGTTGTTTTCAGGAGATTTGCTTTCTTTGTAGTGAGACCATCAAAGCTGGGTCTGCATCTATGAGACCTGGAAGACATTGTTTCTGATTTTTCAATGAACATGAGGCAGCAGTGCTGATATTTTTCTTTTTAAGTAAACTGTGGCCTCTGGGGTCTAAGTGTCTCCCCGTTGAACTGTGAAGCCATTTGGCCCTCCTACACTTTTTGTGGGGTTTTTGCTGCTGCACTGGTAGTTTGGTATTTGCTTCATAAAATAGAAGGAGTTCAACTGGGACACAGTGCTGGAGGGAGTTCTGTCACGTGTGGTGGGTCAGGGACAGCAGAAAAATGCACCAACCAATCTTCTATCCCTCAAAGCTTGCCCCATTGCATCCTTGTCCATAGCAACCTGATTCTGAACATTGCCCTGAATCCTCTCCATATAACAAGATGCCTTTAATTATAAGGGTCTGCTGGCTGCACCATGTAAGCCACAAGCCATTTGTAAGCCAATGGAAGATCCAAATTGCTCCAACACAGAAGTTTTATCACACTCCTGCCCACCACAACTCTAGGCCCACTTCTCAGGAGGCTGCAACTTACTGGGACCTCTGTTCTACACCATTTTCATAAAACCCAGTCAAGCAAGGCACTGTCAGGTACATCCATGATCAGCAGCAGGACATCCAAAGGTTCTCTAGTGCAACCTAGTCGTGGGAATTTCAAAAAATTCACGGTATTTATCTAGAAATTTTTCAAGGATGAAGTTGGAGGCACTGTGGGTTTCAATTTATTCAGGAACCATTAAATGGAGAGGAAGATTATTTCAATGAAAGCTCTGGAGAACCCTCACAGGCAAGGCTTTTCAAAGAGTGGACAAAAGGTCACATTTAGCCAGGCCCATTAAGGTCTACAATGTGAGGTCCATGTGTGTTTTGACTCTCAAATATGGCTGCCAAGTCTTTCGAATGAAATCATGTGATACCTTGGCTGAGATTCCCAGTTCTCTGTGCAAAGCCACTCTGGCGCTAGATCTCAGTTTCCAAGGGTGACTCTCATACATGGCCTCTTTAATCCCAACACAATACATGGCAATACTTTTCTGAGGTCAGATTCTGAACTCAGTCTCTAAGGGGAATCACACCAAAGTTCAAGCCCAGGTAGACCCAGTTATGTCTTCAAACTGCCACACAAATATCCACAATTAAATCCAAAACACTCCCACAGGTCACTCATCTTTTCTAAATACACACTCATCATAACCTCTGGCTGGAGGTTTCCATGAGGGGTGCGGCCCAAGACAGTGTCCAAAATAACCACCCTTGCCCCTCATTTGCCTAAAATCAGGGTGGCCTGGACATCCTTCCAGTGAACCAGGAGTGATCAAATTGGCCGGCCATTAAGATGGCACTGCTTCTCCAATTTGAAGCCTACTGACTGTGGGGCTTAGAGTCTTTATGTGATTTGGAGTCATGAGAAAAATCAAGCACTTATGGGCTATCCTCTGCAGGGTTTTGAGGAACACATTTGAACCAAATGATCACTATTCTCACTTGATGAAGGTCAGGAACCTTACAGAGGAATGCGAGAGACTTCATCCAAAATGAATGCTCTTTTGTCCATTTTGGTTTTGGATGCACACATGGGATCTTTCTTTAGATCCATCAGGTGCTAAAAATCTAAGCCGCAGCCTCACACAGGGCCAAAAAGCTGATTCAGACACATCCCTTTCCAAAGCAATTAAGCAAAGAGTCAGAGGTGATGCCCTTTCATTTCTGTTTGAAAACTATTTCTTTTGGCTCTACAAAGGTGTGGCCTGAGGCAAAGATGTTCCGGACATTCAGGGCAACAGAACAATTGGTAAGCAAAAGGCCCACAGCAGGGTTTCTCCATTAGAATTTTCTGGTCACACTCATATCTGAGTTTTCTGAGATGCTCCCATTCCCTTCAGCTATCCAGTACATGGCCAAGTCTCAGAGCTTGGAGGTGGTACATATTTTGGACACAAAAAAAATGAGCCTATTCTGGAAATTGGCCAGGATTCAGGAAGAAAACAGGTACTCAGCAAGATTGTAGGAGTTGCCCACCCATAAGTCAAGCCACAGTCCATTCATAAATTGGGCAAGATGAATCTTGGGAAGCTTTCTACTAGTCAGGACACATACAATGATTCATTCTTTTTTCTAATGTCTAAAACCACGGACACAGTGGGATACACAGACATAGAGACACTGGCCTTGTCAAACGACTTACCAGAAACAGTTCACTCCAAAACAAATAAACCGCCTTTCCTACCTATTCTCAGAACATGAGACAAAACCTCAAACCTACACCCACACACACAAAGGCAGCTCCTTCCCCCAAGTAGGTCTGTGACTATCAGGAGTGTCCTCTGACTGGTGGGCCATACTATGTTCTGATGAAATCGCCTGTCCTGTGTCAGATATGGTCTCATTGGCCCAATCTGTGAAGTTGTCACTAGCCAGCTGTGAGCCACTACCTGCTTTCTCAGGAAAGGCCTCTCTTCAGAACTTTCCTGACATTTGTCCATCCTCACATCAGTAGGTACTAAGAAAGACTGACTCTGTCCTTGTTAAATCCAAACAAGTGAGACCACTGGGACTGGGAATGGGACTGGCTCTGCATGCCTGGCTTCCCGGATCCCAAGTTCAGAGAGTTTCATCACCAAGGAAGTGAGGTGAGATTAATCTCTTCAGGAATTTAATGAGGTCACTGCCTTGGCAACCACTTTGTCCTAACAGTTGCTTCCAATAGTCCTATGAGATGGAGGCAGCCCTTACTTCCTGTGACACTTTCAAAAGTTAGAATGGTATATCAACCATAGGCACCCAGGAACAGCTCTCCACACATGCCTGGTATGGTCCATCTTCTCTACATTAAGAAGAGAGAGGCTTATTCAGACAAAATCCTTCATCCTGGAAAGGTTGTTTGAGATGGAAGATAACTTTTGCTCTCTCAGGTCCTTCATAGCTGCCTAATCTTCTCCAGGGATCAAACCTGCATGGACCTTTGAGGTTCTCAGCAGGAGGCAGATCCCCTACATTCCTGTATTGTAAGACGAACTCTGTCCCTGCTCTTCTGTAAAGTTAGGTTGAGGGAAGAGTGTATGGTTAGGGTTATTAACATGTTTGATTTGGATTACGAATCCTTCTGCAGGATGATAAATAGTATTGGGAACCTGTGATATTTATAAGATTATAGAGGTGAAATATAAGTATGAAAACAGAAATTTTGGTAAGATTTGAAGCCCAGAAGGGCATTAGGCCCTTGATTTGGATACTTAGCTTTTAATTACGTTCTACACAGATGTCTCAGATAAATTGATAATCAATGGCATAGGACCTTATACCTTGGATGTTTGATTTTAGAAGAGAACATCCACTCAAATTGAGATAGTCGGTGGGATTAGGAAGATAGTCAGTAGGTTTATAAAAAAAGAGTGAGTATAAATATTGGACAAAAAGTTCCGTAGCATTAGGGTTTCGGTTATAGAGTGAATATAAATGTCAGCACATGTGAAGAGTCAGTCACAATGATTAACTGGGGAAAATATGTAGGAAGGAAAATATCAATAGAGACATTACGAAATGAGGCAATTATATAGTGAGTGATAGGATTAGACATTTTCAACAGGGTTGAGATTGAATACATAATCTTAGGAAGAAACAAATATGTAGTCACCAATAGGAATGACATTTGAAAGCATTAGGCAACCTGGACATGGATGTTTTTAGTAAGCCATGTTCACTTTCCATTTAGGATTTGGTACAATCATAAGTGTGACCTTTGCATTTTGTGCCCAGAAAATTATTGTGATCAAATATATATGTAGATTATATGATATGTGTATTTCTTCCACCATTTCTGGGAGCAATATTTGAGGACACATAAATTAGTATTGTGGGTACCAAGTGGTGTACCCTGTGTCAATGAATATAGAGATAATGCATGAATAGACCATAGTGTGAATAAATAATATAACTTTTTTTCTCTTTAAATAATGGATTGAATTGATATCTTAAAATATATAGGAAATCATATATTGACATACAATCATTCACTCCAACCAGTTACATATATAATGGTAATCTTAGGGTTATTGTTTATCATGAAGTGTGTGTGAGTTTTGTTTCAAAAGTGTTTATGGAAATCGAAAATAATGTGTTTGGAAAGAAGTCTCATGAAAAGACCAGTCAAGAAATATGGCGGAATCCATGTGTTCTGAAGCTGGAATTGATTGAA
The DNA here is from genome assembly GCF_048772815.1 of Callospermophilus lateralis. Taxonomy (NCBI): domain Eukaryota; kingdom Metazoa; phylum Chordata; class Mammalia; order Rodentia; family Sciuridae; genus Callospermophilus; species Callospermophilus lateralis. The sequence goes on along the minus strand of NW_027513592.1, from coordinate 1,335,330 downwards.
AGTGAAACAAATGCCTATAACTTTCCTAAATTGTGGATGAAATATATATCCTGTGATGTGCATAAACTGATGAAATAGTAATGTACCAGTGTTGAATAAAAATGAAGGTCAAAGTACACATCATGTCCCATAGGAATCTACTTGCATTGATGTTAAACTGGGTCAGTTACTGTAGAAATATTAGGATTGCATGCATTATTCACCGTAGTTAGTTTTACTTCATTTTTATTTATGGTTGTTCAAAACATTACATAGTTGTTGTTATAACATATTTCACACTTTGATTCAAGTGCGTTATAAACTCCCATTTTTACCCCATGTACAGATTACAGAATCACATCAGTTACACATCTATTGATTCACATATTGCCATACTAGTGTCTATTGAATTCTGCTGCCTTTCCTATCCTCTACTATCCCCCCTCCCCTCCCCGCCCCTCCCCTCTTCTCTCTCTACCCCCTCTACTGTAATAAATTTGTCCCCCTTGTATTATTTTTCTCTTTCTCCTCACTTTCTCTTGTATGTAATTTTGTATAACTCTGAGGGTCTCCTTCCAATTCCATGCAATTTTCCTTCTCTCTCCCTTTCCTTTCCACCTCTCATCCCGCTTTAATGTTAATCATCTTGTCATGCTCTTCGTCTCTCCTCTGTTCTTAGTTACTCTCCGTATATCAAAGATGACATTTGGCATTTGTTTTTTAAGGATTGGTTAGCTTCACTTAGCATAATCTGCTCTAATGCCATCCATTTCCCTCCAAATTCTATGATTTTTTTTTTATTTTTCAATGCAGAGTAATACTCCATTATGTATAAATGCCACAGTATTTTATCCATTCTTTCATTGAAGGTTATCTAAGTTGGTTTCACAGTCTTGCTGTTGTGAATTGTTCTGCTATGAACATTGATGTAGCAGTGTCCCTGTAGCATGCTGTTTTTAGGTCTTTAGTGAATAGACTGAGTAGGGGAATAGCTGGGACAAATGGTGGTTCCATTCCCAGCTTTCCAAGAAATTTTCATACTGCTTTCCAAATTGGCTGCACCAATTTGCAGTCCCACCAGCAAAGTAGAAGTGTACCTGTTTCCCCACATCCTTGCCAGAACTTGTTGTTTGACTTCATAATGGCTGCCAATCTTACTGGAGTGAGATGGTATCTTAGGGTGGTTTCGATTTGCATTTCTCTGACTGCTGGAGATGGTGAGCATTTTTTCATGTACTTGTTGATTGATTGTAAGTCCTCATCTGATAAGTGTCTGTTGAGGTCCTCAGCCCATTTGTTGATTGGGTTATTTGTTATCTTATTGTCTAATTTTTTGAGTTTTTTGTATACTCTGGATATTAGGGCTCTATCTGAAGTGTGAGGAGTAAAGATTTCTTCCCAGGATGTAGGCTCCCTATTTACCTCTCTTATTGTTTCTTTTGCTGAGAAAAAACTTTTTAGTTTGAGTAAGTCCCATTTGTTGATTCTAGTTATTAACTCTTGTGCTATGGGTGTCCTATTGTGGAATTTGGAGCCCGACCCCACAGTATGTACATCGTAAGCAAATTTTTCTTCTATCAGACACTGTGTCTCTGATTTGATATCAAGCTCCTTGATCCATTTTGAGTTAACTTTTGTGCATGGCAAGAGAAAGGGATTCAGTTTCAATTTGTTACATATGGATTTCCAGTTTTCCCAACACCATTTGTTGAAGATGCTATCCTTCCTCCATTGCATGCTTTTAGCCCCTTTATCAAATATAAGATAGTTGTAGTTTTGTGGATTGGTTTCTGTGTCCTCTATTCAGTACCATTGGTCCACAAGCCTGTTTTGGTACCAGTACCATGCTATTGTTGTTACTATTGCTCTGTAGTATAGTTTGAAGTCTGGTATCGCTCTACCGCCTGATTCACACTTCCTGCCTAGCATTGTTTTTGCTATTCTGGGACTTTTATTTTTCCATATGTATTTCATGATTGCTTTCTTTATTTCTACAAGAAATGCCTTTGGGATTTGATTGGCATTGCATTAAACCTATAGAGAAATTTTGGTAATATCACCATTTTGATGATGTTAGTTCTGCCTTTCCATGAACAGGGTATATTTTTACATCTTCTAAGATCTTCTTATATTTCTCTCTTTAGGGTTGTGTAGTTTTCATTGTATGAGACTTTCCCCTCTTTTGTTAGGTTGATTCCCATCTTTTTTTTTTTTTAGGGTATTGTGAATGGAGTGGTTGTTCTCATTTCCATTTCAGAGGATTTGTCCCTGATATAGAGGAATGCCTTTGATTTATGTGTGTTGATTTTATATCCTGCCACTTTGCTGCATTCATTTATTAGCTCTATTAGTTTCTTTGTAGGCCCTTTTGGGTCTGCTAGTTATAGAATCATGTCATCTGCAATAGTAATAATTTAAGTTGTTCTTTTCCTATTTTTATGCCTTTAATTTCTTCCGTCTGTCTAATTGCTCTGGTCAGTGTTTCGACAACTGTATTGAACAGAAGTAGTGAGAGAGGGCATCCCATTCTTGTTCCAGATTTTAGAGGGAATGCCTTCAATTTTTCTAGATTCAGAATGATGCTAGCTTGAGGATTAGCATAGATTGCTTTTACAATATTGAGGTATGATCCTGTTATTCCTAGTTTTTCTAGAGTTTTGAAGATAAAGGGATGCTGTACTTTGTCGAATGCTTTTTGTGCATCTATCGAGATGATCATATGGTTCTTATTTTTAAGTCTATTGATGTGGTGAATAACATTTATTGATTTTCGTATATTGAACAAGCCTTGCATTCCATGGATGAATCCTACTTGATCATGGTGCACAATTTTATTAATATGTTTTTGTATCTGATTTGCCAGAATTTAATTAGGGATTTTTGCATTTAGATTCCTTAGGGATATTGGTCTGTAGTTTTCTTTGTTTGAAGTGTTTATGTCTGGTGTAGAAATCAGGGTGATATTGGCCTGGTAGAATGAATTTGGAAGATCTCCCTCTTTTTCAATTTCCTGAAATAGCTTGAAAAGTATTGGTATTAGTTCATATTTAAAGGGTTTGTAAAACTCTGCTGTATACCCATACTGTCCTGGTCTTTTCTTAGTTGGTAATCTTTGGATGGTTTCTTCTATTTCCTCAATTGATACTGGTCTGTTTAGGTTGTCTATATCCTCCTGACTCAATCTGGACAGATCATATGACTTAAGAAATTTTTCGATGCTTTCACTATCTTCTATTATATTGGAGTATAACGAATCAAATTAATTTCTGATTATCTTCTGTATTTCAGAAATATCTGCTGTGATTGCCAGGGGGTGACAAATAACTTGTGTAGATTGATACAGCAGGAGTGGAAGCCGTTTATTGTAGCATCTGAGCGATATTTATACATTTTATATAGCTTATCTAATTAGCATAAAATAGATCCAGCAGTCAACCAATAAGGAATCTCCACACTTAATGGCTTGCTTTTGTTACTTCACAAACCACTCTCTATGGCATTTGGCCAGGCGCCATCCAGACTTGTTTACAGACCCTAACATTTCTCTGGCAAAATACCAGGTGCCATCCTGACTTGTTTATAGACCTTAATATGTGATGTTGCCCTTTTCATCCCGTATGCTAGTAATTTGAGTTTTCTCTCTTCTTCTCTTCATTAGCATGGCTAAGGGTCTGTCGATTTTATTTATTTTTTCAAAGAACCAACTTTTAGTTTTCTCAATTTTCTCAATTGTTTCTTTTGTTTCGATTTCATTAATTTAAGCTTTGATTTTAATTAAATCTTACCTTCTACTTATTTTGCTGTTGTTTTCCTCTTCTTTTTCTAGGATTCTGAGATGAAGTATGAGATCATTTATTTGTTTTTTTTTTCTTTTTTTAAGGAATGAAATCCAAGCAATGAATTTTCCTCTTAGAACGGATTTCAGTGTGTCCCATAGATTCTGATATGTTGTGCCTGTGTTTTCATTTATCTCTAAGAATTTTTTAATTTCCTCCTTGATGTCTTCTATAACCCATTGATCATTCAGTAACCTATTGTTCATTCTCCAAGTGATGCATGATGTTTCCTTCCTTCGTTTATCATTGATTTTTAGTTTATATTAGATTATGATCAGATAAGATGCATGGTATTATCTCTACTTCTTTATATTGTCTAAGAATTGCCCTGTGACATAATATATGATCTATTTTTGAGAAGGATCCATGTGCTGCTGAGGAAAAATGTAACTGCTTGATGTTGAGGAGTATATTCGATATATGTCAATTAAGTCTAGGTTATTAATTGTGTTATTGAGTTCTATAGTTTTCTATATTTCAACTTTTGTTTGGAAGACCTGTCCAGTGGTGAGAGAGGTGTGTTGAAGTCTCCCATGATTATTGTATGGTGGTCTATTAGACTCTTGATCTTGAGAAAAGTTTGTTTGATGGACATAGCTGCACCATTGTTTGGGGCATATATATATTTACAATGGTTATGTCTTGTTGGTGTATGGTTCTCTTGAGCAGTATGTAGTGTCCCTCTTTATCCCTTTTGATTAACTTTGGCTTGAAATCTATTTTATTTGATATGAGTATGGACACTCCTGCTTGTTTCCGAAGTCCATATAAGTGATATGATTTTTCCCAACCTTTCACCTTCAGTCTATGTATGTCTTTTCCTATCAAATGCGTCTCCTGTAGGCAGCATATTATTGGGTCTTGTGTTGTGATCCATTCTACTAGCCATGTGTCTCTTAATTGGTGAGTTTAAGCCATTAACATTTACGGTTATTATTGAGATAATGGTTGTTCTTCCAGCCCTATTTGTTTATTTATGTTATTAAACATGGATTGTTTTCTACATTGATTATTTCCCCCTTTTACTGTACTACCTCCCACTGTTGGTTTTTATTGTTATTTTCCATTTACTCTTCCTGTAATATTTTGCCGATGATGTTTTGAAGAGATGGTTTTCTAGCTACAATTTATTTTAACTTTTTTTTAACACCGAAGGTTATGATTTTATCTTCCATCCTGAAGCCTAATTTCGCTGGATACACAATTCTTGGTTGGAATCCATTTTCTTTCAGTGTTTGAAAAATGTTAATCCAGGATCTTCTAGCTTTCAGAGTCTGTGTTGAAAGATCAGCTGTTATCCTGATTTGTTTACCCCTAAATGTAATCTGCTTTTTTTTTCTCTTGTAGCATTTAAAATTCTCTCCTTATTGTGTACGTTGGGCATCTTCATTATAATGTGTCTAGGTGTGGATCTCTTATGATTTTGCACATTCGGCGTCCTGTAGGCTTTTAGGACTTGGGAGTCAGTCTGATTCTTCAAGTCTGGGAAGTTTTCTCGTATTATTTCATTGAATACATTGCTCATTGCTTTGGTTTGGACCTCTATACCTTCCTGTTTTCCAATGACTCTTAAGTTTGGTCTCTTTATGTTATCCCGTATTTCTTGGATATTCTGTTCATGGTTTCTTAACAGTCTTGCTGAGCTGTCTATGTTCTTTTCAAGTTGGAATACTTTGTCTTCATTGTCTGATGTTCTATCTTCTAAGTGTTCTACTCTGCTGGTAGTATTCTCAATTGAGTTTTTAAGTTGGTTTATTGCTTTCTGCATTTCTAGGATTTCTGTTTGTTATTTTTTACAACCTCTATCTCCCTGTATAGCTGATCTTTTGCTTCTTGGATTTGTTTAGGTAATTCATTGTCGAAGTGATTTTTCATTGTCTGATTTTGCTGTCTAATGTCTTCCTTGAGACTCCAGATCATCTGAAGCATGTATATCCTGAGTTCTTTATCTGACATTCCATCTACTGCAGCTATTACCTCTTCTAAAGTTGTGCTGACCTGCATTGCTTGTGGTCCTTTTTCCTTGTCTTATCATACTGCTCGCTTTTCTTTCTGCTTGGTGAAACTGTTGTGATTTTGAAATTTTCCTCCTATATATTTATATTGCTCTTGTATAGTTGCAAAGTCTCCCTTGCATGGGCACAGGGGGGATGTGCTGCTCCTCCAATTATGGTGATCTAACTACCTTGCTGACGGGCCGCTGGGCTTGTTTTCCTGATCGGTTGCAGGTCTGCCTACCATGCAGGCGCGGGAGGCGGCTCTGCTCTGCCCCTCCTCCAATTGGTGTCACGTGTCTACCAGGCCCGTGGACCCCTAGGGTGTTCTGCCGATCAGTCGCAGGTCTGCCTACCTTGTAGGTGCTGGCAGCGGCTCTGCTCTGCCCCTACTCCAATTGGGGTGACGTGACTACCATGCAGGTGTGTTGCTGGGCCTGTTCCGCCAGTTTGTCGCAGGTCTGCCTACCTTGCGGGCTCGGGCAACGGATCTGCTCTGCTCCTATTCCAAATGGGGTGAAGTGTCTGCCGCGCCGGCAGGGCGATGGGCCTCTTCTGCCAGTCAGGTGCAGGTGTGCCTACCTTGCGGGTGCGGGTGATGGCTCTGCTCTGCCACTACTCCATTTGGGGGGTCGTGACTACCATGCCGGCAGGTTGTTGGGGCTGTTCTGGGTGCGGGCGAAGGCTCTGCTCTGCCCCTACTGATATTGGGGTGACCTGACTACCATGCCGGTGGGCCACTGGGATTGTACTAGGTGCGGGAGAAGGCTCTGCTCTGCAACTATTCCAAATCAGGTGATTTGACTACCACGCCTGCGGGTCACTGGGCCTGTTCTGGGCAAGGGCGGCGGCTCTGCTCTGCCTCTATTCCAATTGGGGTGATGTGACTACCATGCAGCTGTGTCGCTGGGCCTGTTCCGGGCGTGGGCGGTGGCTCTGCTCTGTCCCTCTGGCTTGATGACAAAGTGAGAGAGACCCGGGTGTCTGTGACTCACTTTCTTTACCAGGAGACCAACTGTTTCTGTCACCGCTGGTATCAATGAAGTTATCTCCTCTGCTGCTTTCTGATGACATCAGATCTCTGCCATGTTGGTATCCCATGCAAAAGGCAGCATTTTGTTCCCTTTGCTGGGTGACTAAAGCAATGGGTGAGTTCTGACCGGCACTCACAAGCCCCGTCTCAATCCTGTTGCACTCCCTATGAAGGCTCGGTTGATATTTACCTCCACAGTATTCAGCAAGACCCGGACCAAGAAGCAGTTTCCGCGGGTTCTTTAGCCCAGGGCCAGATCAGTTCCGGGAGGCAGAATTCGGCCGCTCTGGGCTCGGTGTATGTTCTAATAGAAGCAGGCTCCAAGACGCAGTTTCTGCGGGATCTTTAGCACTGAGCCTGAGTAATTTGTCTGCAAGACAAAGGTGAATGGCATCCTGAAATTACCGGTTCTATAGCTGAATAAGCTGTGATCAGTCGAAAACAGGGATGGTGACGTCACCTCTCCAAGATGGTGGCCGCTGGGTTCCTCTGTGGTCTGACTGGTGCGGAGAAACGAGTTGGACTGCATGCTTCCCCGTCTCAAACCCAGAATTCAGCACTGAGCACAGTGATTGCATACCTGGCAGGAGCCCACAGTATCTGCACCGCTTTATATTTGCGTTGCTATCTCGTCGTTTCCCAGCACGCACCACAGACTCTAGCCACGGAGCGATTTCCTGAATAAGCCACATGACCTTCTGTGAGGACAAATCACTCGCGTTTGAGTTCCCGTAGCTGATCCTCGTGAGATGGAAATATGTACACTAGGTTTTGGAGAACCACAATTTTGCTGGAAATTCCTAACAAGATAGGTTTTAGCCATTCTAACTCGTCATTCTCCCGCACAGTGACGCGGTATATGGGGGTGATGCACTCCCTTCGCAGCCATCATATGATCCCCTGAAGTTAGTTTTCAGTACTAGGAAACAAATAAGTATTTCAGGTGGATGAATATTTCTGAGAAAAATCTTTTGAAAAGTTGATTATAAATCCACATACATGAATATGAATGAATTTAGGGAGTGTATAATAAGAAAAATATACTTCATATTTTGAAAAATCTGCAGAGTGAAAAAAAAAAAAATATATATATATATGTGTATATATACATACACACAGAGACATTAAAAAGTAGCATTATGTATGCAAATCGAAATTCACCATGAAATATATATCATCCACAGATCCAAAAATATTCATTTTAATGAACATGGATTTATGTCGTTCAACTAAGAAGCTCACCCGTATCTTGAATTTTCGGTTTCAACAGCATTTAGTAGGAGTGATCTCTTCTCACAATTTGTATCTGCCAAGCCAGCCACCTCACAAAATGTACGAGTTATACCAGGTAGAATTCGATATGTGCATATAAAAATACATGTGATGAATAGGCTACAGAGAAAGGGAGACAGTTATTCACATATTTGTTAACTTTTAAAACACATGGAGGACTATTTCAATTAAAATTCGCTAGATTTATAACACCTACCATTTATCATACGAAAGGCAAGTCCAACTATACACCATGCCTCCTGTGAACCTCTTGTATTTCTATTCTATTTGGGTTATTTTTCTCCATAATATTAGGATTAGAAGTCAAAGTCTATTAGGGTATGTGTTAGTGTCAGGGATTCAGTATTTTGAATGGAAAATTTGAAAATGTATCCAATGTATATGCAAATATGTGCTACACAAAAAACTTCCCACTCTCATTCATAACAATGCCTTGACATTACCTTCGCCCCACATAAGACACAATTAGAGGAGAGGAGTTAGAAAATCTGTGAATACATATGTGGAATGGAAAATGCTCAGGAGTTCACAAATTTGGAGGTGGTAGAGGAGTTTCCAAAAGTAAGGGACAGGGTAAACACTCCACAAACATGAAGTTCTGCTAGCCTGACATCTGGAGAAACTGCCTCTAAGGTTGGGCAATGAAATATATGCTGTTGTCAGGAGCATTAGCTTCATTTGGAGTGAGACCATCAAAGCTGGGTCATCATCTATGTGACATGAATGACATTGTTTCTTATTTTCCAATGAACATGAGGCATCAGTGCTGAATTTTCTATTTGTATGTAACTTGTGGCCACTGGGGTCTAAGTGTCTCCCCGTGTGGACTGTAAATCCATTTGGTCATCCTCCACTATTCGTGGTGTTTCTTGCTGCTGCACTGGGAGTTTGGAATTTGCTTCATGAAATACAAGGAGTTCAACAGGGACACAGTGCTGAAGTGAGTTCTGTCAATTGTGGTGGGTCGGGTTCTGCAGGAGAATGCACCAACCAGGCTTCTATCCCACATTGCTTGCCCCATTGACCATAGCAACCTGATTCTGAACATTGCCCTGAAACCTCTCCATATAACAATATGCTTTTACATATAAGAGTCTACTGGCTTCAAAATGTCAGTCACAATCCATTTGCAAGCCAATGGCAGATCCACATGGCCCAACACAGATGTTTTATCACACACCTGCCAACCACTGCTCTAGGACAACTACTCAACAGGATCCAACTTACTGGCATCTCTGTTCTACACCATTTTCATAAAACCAAGTCAATCAAGGCACTGTCTTACATACTCATGATCAGCAACAGGACATCCAAATGTTCTCCAGTGCCACCCAGTCATGGGAATTTCAAAAATTTTTATGGTATTTATCTAGCCAATTTTCAAGGAAGAAGTTGGAGGCACTGTGGGTTTCAATTTATTCAGGAACCATTAAATGGTGAGTAAGTTCATTTCGATGAAAACTCTGGAGAATTCTCACAGGCAAGGCTTCCCAAAGAGTGGCCAAAATGTCAGATTAAGCCAGGCCCATTGAGGTCTACAATGTGAGGTCCATGTGTGTTTTGACTCTCAAAAATGGCTGCCAAGTCTTTAAGAATAAAATCATGTGATATCCTGGCTGAGATTCCCTGTGATCTGTGGAAAGTCAACTTGGGCCTAGATGTCTTTCCAAGGGCAACTCTCATGCATGGCCATCTAAAATCCCAACACAATTCATGGCAATACTTCTCTGAGATCAGTACCACAACTCAGTCTCTAAGGGTCATCACACCAGGGTGCAAGCCCACGTGGACCCAGTCATCTCTTCAAACCACCATTCAAATGTCCACAATTAAAACCCAAACACTCCCACATGGCCCAAATCTTCTTCCATATATACACTCATCATAACCTGTGGCTGGAGGTTTCCATGAGGGGAGCAGCCCACGTCAGTGTCCAAAATAAGCTTCCTGCACCTCATTTGCCTAAAGTCAGGGTGGCATGGACACCCTTCCTGTAAACCAGGAGTGATCAAATAGGCCTTCCTTTAATACTGCTTAGCTTCTCCAACTTGAGGCCTACTGACTTTGAGGTTTAGATTCTTTAAGTGAATTCTAGTCATGAGAAAAACAAGCACCTATGGGCTAGCCTCTGGTGGGTTTTGAAGAACTCATTTGACACAAAGGATCCCTGTTCTCACTTGATGGATGTCAGGAACCTACCAGAGGAAGGCAAGAGAGTTAACCAACAATATCTGATCTTTTTGCCATTTTGGTTTTCGATGCATGCATGGGATGTATCTTTAGATCCATCAGGTGCTGAGAATCTAAGCCTCAGCCTCACACAGGGCCAAGAGACTGATTCAGACATATCCCTTTTCAAAGCAATTAAGCATGGATCCACACGTGATGCCCATTCATTTGCATTTGAAAACTGTTTTCTTCAGGCTTCACAAAGTGGTGGCTTGAGGCAAAGTTCTTCCTGACATTCAGGGCAACAGAACAATAGGTAATCAAAAGGACCAAAGCAGGGTTTCTCCACTGAGACTTTCCTGGTCAACTGATATCTGAGATTTCTGAGATGCTAGCCATTCCCTTCAACTATCTAGTACATGGCCATGTCACAAATATTGGAGGTGGTACATATCTTGGACACAAAACCATGATACTATTCTGGAGTGTTGCCAGAATTGAAGGAGAAAACAGGAAATTATGAAGCTAGTAGGTGTTGCCCATCCATAAGGCAAGCCTGATTCCACTCATATATTGGGCACAATGAATGCTGGCAAGCTTTCTAGTAGACAGGAAACATCCATTGATGCCTTCTCTCTTCTAATGTCTACAATCATGAACACAGTGGGATACACAGACACTCGCCTTGTCAAAGGACTTACTAAAAGTAGTCCACTCCAAACCAAACAAACTGCCTTTCCCACCTATTCTGAGAACTTGAGACAAAACCACAAAATCACACCCACACCCACAAAGGCACCTCCTTCCCCCAAGTAGGTCTGTGACTCTCCGGAGTGTCCTCTGACTGGTGGGCCATACTATGTTTCCCCAAAATGACCTCTCCTGTCTCAGTTCTGGTCTGCTTGGCCAACTCTGTGAAGTTGTCAAGAGCCAGTGGTGAGACACTACCAGCTTTCTGAGGAAAAGCCCCTCTTCAAAGGTTTCCTGGCATTTGGTCATCCTCACATCTGTAGGTTCAAAGAAAGACTGACTCTGTCCTTGGTAAATCCAAACATATGAGACCACTGGGAATGGGACAGGGACTGTGTCTGGGTTCCTGGCTTCCTGGATCCCAAGTTCAGAGAGTTTCATCACCAAGGAAGTGAGGTGAGGTCATTTCCTTCAGGATCTGAATTACATCACTGCCTTGGCAACCACTTTGCCCAAACAGTTGCTTCCAAAAGTCCCATTAGGTGGAGGCTGTCCCTGTTTTCCTGTAACACTTTCACAAGTTAGAATGTTATATCAATCATAAGCACCCCGGAACAGCTCTCCACACAGAACTGGTTTGGTCCATCTTGTATACATTAAGAAGAGAGAGTGATTCAGACACAACCCTTCAACCCAACCAGGATGACTGCCATGGAAGATGACTTTTGCTTTCTGAGGTATTTCATAGGTGCCTTCATCTTCACCAGGGATCATTTCTGCATGAACATTTGAGGTTCTCAGCAGGTGAAGATACCCTACATTCCTGTATTTTAAAACCAACTCTGTCCCTGCTCTTCGGTAAAGTTAGTGTATGGTTTGGGTTCATTATATGTTTGATTTGGGTTAGGAATCATTATGCAGGATGAATAAAGGGATTGGGTACCTGCGATATTTATAAGAATATATAAGTGAAATATATGTATGAAAACAGAAATCTAAGAAAGATTTGAAGCCTAGAAGGGCATTGGGCCCTTGATTGGGGTACATAGTGTTGAATTACGTTCTGTACAATTGTCTCAGTTAAATCGATATACAATGGCATAGGAACTTGTACCTTGGATGATTGAATGTAGAAGAGAACATCCAGTTAAAAAGGGATAGTCGGTAGGATTAGAAAGATAGTCGGTAGGTTTAGGAAGAAGAGTGAGAATATGATTTGGAATAAAAAGCTTCTTTAGCAATAGGGTTTCGTTTAGAGAGTGAATGTAAATGTCAGTACATGTGAAGAGTCTTTCACAATGATGAACTGGGGAAATTATGTAGAAAAGCAGGTATCAATAGAGACATAACGAAATCAGGCAAAGTATAAATGAGTGATAGGATTAGACATTTTCAACGGGTTGAGTTTGAATATATAATCATAGGAAAAAACAAATATGTTGTCACCAATGGGATTGACATTTGAGAGCATTAGGCAACCTGGACACGGATGTTATTACTTATCCATGTTCCATTTCCTTTTAGGCTTTGGTACAATCATAAGTGTGACCTTTACATTTTTTTTTGTTCAGAATATTTCGGTGGTAAAATGTATATGTAGATCAGGTAACATGAGTATTTCTTTCACCATGTCTGGGAGCAATATTTTGATGACATATACATTAGTATTAGGGGTACAAAGAGGTGTACCCTGTGTCTATGAATATAGAGATAATGCATGAATAGACGATAATATGAATAAATAATGTATCTGGTTCCACTTTAAATAATAGATTGAATTGAAATCTGAAAATATATAAGAAATCAAATATTGATATATAATCATTCATTTCAACCAGTTATATATCTAATGGTAATATTAGGATTATGGTTTATCATGAAGGGTGTTTGAGTTTTGCTTTATAAGTGATGATGTTAAACGAAAATAATGTGTTTGGAAAGAAGTCTCATGAAAAGACCAGTCAAGAAACATAGAAGAATCATGTGTTCTGAATCAGAAAGTGATTGATCGTGAAACAAATGCCTATAAATTTTCTAATTTTTGAATGAAATATATATCCTATGATGTGCATAAACTGAAGACATCGTAACGTATAAGTGTTGAATAAAAATGAAAATCAAAATACACATCATGTCCCCTAAGAATATACTTGCATTGATGTTAAACTAGCTCAGTAACTGTAGAAATATTAGGTTTTGTTTGCACCTTTCACTGAATTTAGTTTTCAGTACTAGAAAACAAATATGTATTTCAGGTGGATGATTATTTCTGAGAATAATCTTGTGGAAAGTTGATTATAAATACACATATATGAATATGAATGAATTTAGGGAGTGTATAATAAGACACATATATTTCATATTTTAAAAAATCTGGAGAGTGTATATATATATATATATATATATACACTCTCATACATACACACTCACATGCAGAGATATAAAAAAGTAGCAATACAGGAGATCCATCATGAAGGCAGGCATGGAAAAATCAAGTCTCTGACCTCTTCAGCTGTGCAGGCATCGGGAGTCGTAAACTGTCTAAATGCTGTTTGCTCAGAATCACTAGGCAATGTTGACCTAATGTGGATCTGGTGCGAACATTCTGGGCCCCTCAGAACACACACCAAGCCTGGATCGGCTGCATTCAACCTCCGGTTTGCCTGGTTCTCGTGACTCAGCACTAAGATCCCTGTGAAATAACTGTTCGGCCCTTCTGAACTTTCAGAGGTAAAAGCCAACCAAGCCTTCAAAGGCAGTGGCCACAGGATTGAAACGGCGCTTGGGAGAGACAGTCAGGACCCACCCGTTGCGTTGGTTACCTTGCAAAGGGAACAAACGGTCACCATTTGCATGGGATACCACCATAGCATAGAAATGATGTCACGGGCAGAGGAGATAACTTCATTGAAACCAGCGTGACAGGTGTGTAATCCCCTAGCCATCTCTCTCAACACAGCGGGGAAACCTTAAGGGCCCCTCCCAGCTCTGCCGTAAGGGCCTCTCCCAGCTCTCCCGTGAGCGCGATAGCCAGACCTAGGGAATCAGGATTGGCTCGGGACTAGCGGCGTGGAATTCCAGGCTCCTGATCCCACAAGTGCTGACAATTGAGGTCTCTTACACCACGTACCGGTGGCGTGGCTCCCAGAGGGCAAGAAAATTCGCTGGGGGTCCTCAGCCCCAAGCTCTACAAACTTAGCGTCTGAGGGAGGCATACAGGGAGAGTGTGCACAGGCGTTCATGAAAACAGGGCTGCCAGGAGTAGAGTTCTGGCTTGTAACCACTATTGTGGTGAGCGTCACAGGTGATCAGGGCATGGCTTGAGGAAGCACAAGAGAAGGCCCTAGGCACTCAGGATTGGAGATCCGCCAAGTCTGGGAGGAAGAGCTGCTGCACAGTGATTGGTTCCCACTTATTCAGAGGAGAAGCTTGGCCCAGTGCACACAGCTCCACCTACTGAAAGAGAAGTTAATTGAACTCTATGACTGCATGTATTCTTATTATTTTTTTAATTTATATTTTTTATATTTCTTTCATTTTCATTTTTGTTGTTGTTGTTCTTTAACTTTTTTAATGTTTTTATTTTTTTATTTTTTATTTTATCATTATTATTATTAATATTATTTTAAATTTTAATTTTCATTTTTTAATTATAATTATTATTTAAATTTTTTTTCTTTCTTTATTTTCTTTTTTTTTCTTATGTCTTTTCATTTCTTTTCAATTTTCTTATTCTCCCTTCTTTGAATTCTACCTGTCTACTCTCATTCTTTTAGTGACTTCTTCCCTTCCCTTCTAATATCTTTCCTCCCAAGCATCAAATAAATTTATAAGAGTAAGCAGTAACTCAGCAGTCAAACAAAACAAGAAGTAACATGAGCAGCATAAAAAAGCAAGGAAGAAAAGGAGTACAAACAATGATGGACAGCCTAAATATTCAGAAGGACCTAGAGTCATCAGAAAAATGGTCATATAAAGAACTCAAGAAATACCTTAGACAGATGGGATGGAACCTTAAAGAGGATACGAGACATCAAAACCAAACAGTGAAAGAACACATTGAAAATGAATTACATAAACAGATATAAAAAGAAATTAAGCATCTTAATTAGGAGATAGAGATTATAAAAAAAATCAAACAATAATTCTAGAAATGAAGGAAATGATAAACCAAATTAAAAACTCAATTGAGAGTATCACTAACAGAGTGGAGCAAGTAGAAGACAGAATGTCAGATAATGAAGACAAAATATATCATCTTGAAAAAAGTCTAGCCAACAAAGAAATGCTGGTAAAAAGTCATGAGAAAAACATCCAAGAGATATGCGATAACATAAGAAAAAAAAAAAACTAATGAGTCATCTGGATAGAGGAAGGTACAGAGATTCAAACCAAGGGAATGAGTAACCTGCTGTATGAAATAATTACAGAAAACTTTCCAGAAATAAAAATGGAAACGGATAAAAAAAATTGTAGATGCTTACAGGACACCGAGCACACAAAATCACAGTAGACCAATGCCAAGACACATTGTTATGAAGATATCCAATATACAGAACAAAGAGAAAATATTAAAAGCTACAAGAGAAAGGAGGCAGATTACAATCAGGGGTAAACCAAAAATGTTAACAAGAGATTTTTCATCACAGACGCTGAAAGTGAGAAGATCCTGGAACAACGTATTTCAAACACTTAAAAACAATGGATGCCAACCAAGAAATCTGTATTCAGCAAAATTAAGCTTCAGGTAAGACAACGAAATAAAAACATTTCGTGATAAACAAAAGCTAAAAGAACTTGCAGCCAGAAAACCAGCATTGCAAAGCATCTTAAGGAAAACACTACACGAGGAAAAAATGAATATCAACAACGAAAACCATCAGTGGGAAGTGCCTCATTAATGACAGAGGGCGGGGGAAAAGTTAATCATGGATAAACAAACTAAATTTTAAAAAAAAGATAAATAATCAAAGACGGGTGGCAATACAAACCATATATCAATACTAACTCTAAACTTTAATGGCTTAAACTCGCCAATAAAGTGACATAGGCTTGTAACGTGGATTAAAAAAAACAAATCCAACAATATGTTGCTTCCAGGAGACACATCTGAATGGAAAAGACATACACAGGCTGAAGGTGAAAGGTTGGGAAAATTTATACCATGCACACGGTCCTTGTAAGCAAGCAGGGGTGGCCATCCTCATATGGAATAAAATCGACTTCAAGACTAATTTAATCAAAAGGGATAAGGAAGGACATTATATACTGTTGAAAGGAACCATTCACCAACAAGACATAACAATTATCAATATTTACGCAGCAAATAATGGTGCTGCAACATTTATAAAACAAATTCTCCTCAAGTTCAAGAATCAAATAGACCACAACACAATAATTATGGGAGACTTCAACTCACCACTCTCACCATTGGACAGATCCTCCAAACAAAAGTTGAATAAAGAAAATATAGAATTCAATATCACAATCAATACCCTAGACTTAACTGACATATATAGAATATATCAACCATCATCAAGTGGATATACTTTTTTCTCACCAGCACATAGATCCTTCTCAAAAATAGACCATATATTATGCCATAGGGCAACACTCAGTAAATATAAAGGGGTGGAGATAATACCATGAATTTTTTTCTGATCACAATGGAATGAAACTGGAAACCAATGGTAAAAGAAGGAAGGAAAAATCCTACATCACATGGAAAATGAACAATATGTTACTGAATGATCAATGGGTTACAGAAGACATAAAGGAGGAAATCAAAAAATTCTTAGAGATAAATGAAAATACAGACACAACATATCAGATTCAATGGGACACAATGAAACAAGATTCAAGAGGCAAATTCATCGCCTGATGGTCATTCCTCAAAAAAAGAAAAAAACAAAAACAACAAATAAATGAGCTCTCACTTAATCTCAAAGCCCTAGAAAAGGAAGAGCAAAACAACAGCAAATGTAGCAGAAGGCAAGAAATTATTAAAATCAGAGCGTAAATCACGAAATTGAAACAAAAGAAACTATTAAAAAATTAACAAAACTAATAGTTGGTTCTTCGAAAAAATAAATAAGATGGACAGACCCTTAGCCATGCTAACGAGGAGAAGAAGAGAGAGCACTCAAATTACTAACATACGGGATGAAAAAGGCAATATCACAACAGATGCTACATAAATACAGAAGACAATTAGAAATTATTTTGAAAACCTATATTCCAATAAAACAGAAAATAGTGAAGACATCGATACATTTGTTAAGTCATATGATTTGCCTAGACTGAGTCAGGAGGATACACACAATTTGAACAGACCAATATCAATCGATGAAATAGAAGAGGCAATCAAACTACTACCAACCAAGAAAAGCCCAGGATCGGATGAGTATACAGCGGAGTTTTACAAAACCTTTAAAGAAGAATTAATACCAATACTTTTCAAGTTATTCAGAAAATAGAAAAACAGAGAGCTCTGCCAAATTCATTCTATGAGGCCTACATCACCCTGATTCTGAAACCAGACAAAGACACCTCAATGAAAGAAAACAACAGACCAATATCTCTGATGAACCTAGATGCAAAAATTTTCATTAAAATTCTGGTGATTTTGATACAAAGGCACATCAAAAAAATTGTGCACCATGATCAACTAGGATTCATCCCTGGGATGCAAGGAGGGTTCAATATATGGAAATCAATAAATGTTATTCACAACATCAATAGACTTAAAAATAAGAACCATAAGATGATCTTGATAGATGCGGAAAAACCATTAGAAAAAGTAGATCATTCCTTTATGTTCAAAACATTAGAAAAACTAGGGATAAAAGAAACATACCTCGACATTGTAAAAGCTATCTATGTTAAGCCTCAGGCTAGCATCATTCTGAATGGAGAAAAATTGAAGGCATTCTTTCTAAAATCTGGAACAAGACAGGGATGTCCTCTATCACCACTTCTATTCAATATAGTTCTCGAAAAACTGGCCAGAGCAATTAGAAAGATGAAAGACATTAAAGACATAAAAATAGGAAAAAAAGAACTTAAATTATCACTATTTGAAGATGACATGATTCTATACATAGAAGACCCAAAAGGGTCTACAGAAAAAAACTACTAGAACTAATAAATGAATTTAGCAATGTGGCAGGAAATGAAATCAACATGCATAAATCAAAGGCATTTCTGTATATCAGCGACAAAACTTCTGAAATGAAAATGAGGAAAAACACTGCATTCACAATATCCTCATAAAAAATTAAATACTTGGGAATCAACCTAACAAAAGAGGTGAAAGATTTATACAATGAAAACTACAGAACCCTAAAAAGAGAAGTAGAATAAGATCTTAGAAGATGGAAAAATATACCCTGTTCATGGATAGGCAGAACTAACATCATCAAAATGGCGATATTACTAAAAAGTTGTCTATAGGTTTAATGAAATGCCAATCTAAATCCCAAATGAATTTTTTGTAGAAATAGATAAACCAATCATGAAATTCATATGGAAAAATAAACGACCCAGAATAGCAAAAGCAATTCTAAGCAGGAAGTGTGAATCAGGCGGTATAGCGATACCAGATTTCAAACTATATTACAGAGCAATAATAACAAAAACAGCATGGTACTGGTACCAAAACAGGCGGGTGGACGAATGGTACAGAATGGAGGACACAGAGACTAATCCAAAAAGCTACAACTATCTTATATTTGATAAAGGAGCTAAAAGCATGGAATGGAGGAAGGATAGCGTCTTCAACCAATCCTGTTGGAAAAAACTGAAAATCCATATGCAACAAAATGAAACTGAATCCCTTTCTCTCGCCATGCACAAAAGTTAACTCAAAGTGGATCAAGGAGCTAGATTCAAATCAGAGACTCTGCATCTGATAGAAGAAAAAGTTGGTTCCGATCTACATATTGTATGGTCAGGCTCCAAATTCCTTAATAGGACACCCATAGCACAAGAGTTAATAACAAGAATCAACAAATGGGAGTTACTTAAACTGAAAATTTTTTTCTCAGAAAGAGAAACAATAAGAGAGGTAAATATAGAGCCTAGATCATGGGAACAAATTTTTACTCCTCACCCTTCAGATGGAGCCCTAATATCCAGAGTATACAAAGTATACAAAGAACTCAAATAATTAGACAATAAGATAACAAATAACCTAATGGGCCAAGGACTTGAACAGACACTTCTCAGAGGAAGACATAGAATCAATCAACAAGTACATGAAAAAATGCTCTCCATTTCTTGCAGTCAGAGAAATGCAAATCAAAACCACCCTAAAATACCATCTCAATCCAGTGAGATTGGCAGTCATTAAGAAGTCAAACAACAACAAGTGCTGGCGACGATGTGGGGAAAAGGGTATTCTTGTACATTGCTGCTGGGACTGAAACTGGTGCAGCCAATTTGGAAAGCAGTATGGAGATTCCTGGGAAGGCCGGGAATGGAAGCACCATTTGACCCAGCTATTGCCCTTCTCGCACTATTCCCTGAAGACCTTAAAAGAGCGTACTACAGGGATACTGCCAATCGATGTTCATAGCAGCACAATTCACAATTGCTACACTGTGGAACCAACCCAGATTCCCTTCAATAGATGAATGGATAAAAAAAAATGTTTTTTTTTTATATACTATGGAGGATTACACAGCACTAAAAAATGACAAAATAATGGAATTTGCAGGGAAATGCATGGCACTAGAGCAGATTATGCTTAGTGAAGCTAGCCAATCCCAAAAAAACAAATACCAAATGACTTCTTTGATATAATGAGAGCAACTAAGAACAGAGCAGAGAGGAAGAGCATGACGAAAAGATTAACATTAAGCAGAGACATGAGGTGGGAGGGAAGGGTAGAGAAAAGAGAAATTGCATGGTAATGGAGGGAGACCCTTATTGTTACAAAAAAAAATACATATAAGAGGTTGTGAGTGTAATGGAAAAATAAACAATAAGTGAAATGAATTACAGTATGTAGGGTAGAGAGAGAAGATGGGAAGAGAGCGGAGGGGGGATAGTAGGGCATAGGAAAGGTAGCAGAATACAACAGTAACTAATAAGACATTATGTAAAAATATGGATGTGTAACTGATGTGATTCTGCATTCTATATTTGGAGTAAAAATGGGAGTTCATAACCCACTTGAATCTAATGTATGAAATATGATATGTCAAGAGCTTTGTAATGTTTTGAGCAACCAATAAAAGAAAAAAAAGTAGCAATATATATGCCAATCGAAAATCTTCATCAAATATATACAATCCAAAGATCGAAAAATATTCATTTTACTGAACATGGATTTATGTATAATGTTATTCAACTAGGAAGCTCACCCGTAAGTTGAATTTTCAGTTCCAACAGCGTTTAGGAGGAGTGATCTCTTCTCACAATTTGCATCTGCCAATTCAGCCACCTCACATGTGTGTACAAGTGATATCAGGTAGGATTCTATATGTGCATATAAAAATACATGTGCTGAATAGGCTACAGAGAAAGGGAGACAGGGATTCACATATTTGTTAATTTTAAAAACACATCTAGAACTATTTCAACAGAAAATTGACTAGATTTAAAACTCCTACATTATATAATGCAAAAAGCAATTCCAACTATACACCATGCCTCCTCTGAACTGCTTGTATTTCTATTCTTTTTGGGTTATTTTTCACCATCATTTTAGGATTATTAGTCAGAGACTAGTAGGGTACAGGTTAGTGTCAGGGATTAAGTATTTCAAATGGAAAATTGGAAAATGAATCCAATGTGTATGTAAATATGTGCTACACAAAAATCTTCCCACTCACATCCAGAACAATGCCTTGACATTACCTTCGCCCCAAGTAAGACACAATTAGAGTTGAAAAGTGTAAAAATCTAGGAATACATATATGGAATGGAATATGCTTGGGAGTTCACAACTTTGGAGGTGGTAGAGGCGTTTCCAAAAGTAAAGGACAGGGTAAACACTCCACAAACAAGGAGCTCTGCTGGCCTAAGAATTCTTGGGAAATGGCCTCTGAGGTTGGGATCCTGAAATATATGTTGCTGTCATGAGCTTTAGCTTCCTTCGTAGTGAGACCATCAAAGCTGGGTCTGCATCTATGTGACCGGGAAGAGATGGTTTCTTATATTCCAATGAACATGAGGCAGCAGTGCTCAATTCTCTCTTTGTAGGTAAACTGTGGCCACTGGATTCTAAGTGTCTCCCAGTGGGGACTGTGAAGACATTTGGTCATCCTCCACTTTTCATGGTGTTTTTTGCTGCTGCACTGGGAATTTGGTATTTGCTTCACAAAATATAAGAAGTTCATTTGGGATACAGTGCTGGAGGGAGTTCTGTCACTTGTGGTGGGTCAGGGTCTGCAGGAGAATGCACCAACCAGGCTTCTATCCCACAGAGCTTGCCCCAGTAACCATAGTAAACTTATTCTGAACATTGCCCTTAAAACTCTCCATATAACAGGATGCCTTTACATATAAGGGTCTCATGTCTGCACTATATCAGTCACAAGCCATTTGGAAGCCAATGGCAGATCCACATAGCCCCTCCATGATGTTTTTTCACACACCTTCCCACCACTGCTCTAGGCCCACTACTCAGCAGGCTCCAAATTACTGGCATCTCGTGTTCTACATCATTTTCATGAAACCCAGTCAAACAAGGCACTGTCTGGTATACACATGATAAGCAACAGGACATCAAATTTTCTGCAGTTCCACCTGGTCATGGGAATTTAAAAAAATTCATCGTATTTATTTAGCAATTTTTCAAAAATGAAGTTAGAGGCACTGTGGGTCTCAATTCATTCAGGAACCATTAAGTGTTGAGAAAGTTCATTTCAATGAAAGCTCTGGAGAACTCTCAAAGTCAAGGCTTCTCAAAGAGTTACCAAATGGTCACATAAAGCCAGGCCAATTGACGTGTACAATGTGAGGTCCATGTATGTTTTGACTCTCATCTATGGCTGCCAAGTCTTTCAGATTAAAATCATGTGATATCCTGGCTGAGATTCCCAGGCCTCTGTGGAAAGCCACCCTGGGCATAGATCTCAGTTTCCAAGAGTGAGTCTTATGTGTGTCCTCCTAAAATCCCAACACAATTCATGGCAATACTTCTCTGAGGTCAATTCCAGAATGCAGTCTCTAAGGGGAATCACACCAGAGTTCAAGCCCAGGTGGACCCAGTCATCCCTTCCAACCGCCACAAAAATTACCACAATTAAAATCAAAACACTCCCACATGGCCATCATCTTCTTCCATGTAGACACTCATCATAACCTCTAGCTGGAGGTTTCTATGAGCCCAAGGTAGTGTCCAAAATAAGCTCACTTGCCCCTTATTTGCCTAAAATCATGGTGGCCTGGACACTCTTCCTGTGAACCAGGAGTGATCAAATATTCCTGCTGTTAAAGTGTTCCACTTCTCCAATTTCGGCCTACTGGCTGTAGGGTATAGATTCTTTATGTGATTTGGAGTCATGAGAAAACCCAAGCACATATGGGGTAGCCTCTGCAGGGATTTCAAGAACTCATTTGACCCAAAGGATCCCTATTCTCACTTGATGGAGTTCAGGAACCTAAAACAAGAAGGCAAAAATATTCATCCACAATGACTGCTCTTTTGGACATTTTAGTTTTGGAAGAACATGGGATCTTTCTTTAGATCCATCAGGTGCTGAGAATCTAAGCCACAACCTCATACAAGGACAAGAGGCTGATTCAGACACATCCCATTCCAAAGCAATTAAGCAAAGAGCCACAGGTGGGGTCCATTCATTTCCATATGAAAACAGTGTTTTTCAGGCTACACAAAGGGGTGGCCTGAGGCAAAGACCTTTCTGACATTTAGGGTAATAGAAATAGAATTAAGCAAATGGCCCAAAGAAGGGTTTCTCCACTGAGACTTTACTGCACACACTGATATCTGAGTTTTCTGAGATGATCTCATTCCCTTCAGCTATCCAGAACATGGCCATGTCACAGAGCCTTGTGGTGTTACATATCTGGGAAACAAAACCATGAGTCTATTCTGGAGAGTGGCCAGAATTCACGTAGAAAACAGGAACTTTAGAAGATAGTAGATGTTGCCCATCCATAAGGCAAGCTGCAGTGCATTCATCAATTGCGCAGTATGAATTGCGGAAGCTTTCAACTAGAGACAACATATCCATTGGTGCATTCTCTTTTCTAATGTCTACAACCATGGATACAGTGGGATACACAGACATAGAAACACTCACAATGTAAAACGACTTACTAGAATCAGTCCACTCCAAACCAAACAAACCACCTTTCCTACCTATTCTCAGAACATGAGAAAAAACCACAAACTCACACCTACAACGGCAAAGGCACTTCCTTCCCCCAAATAGGTCTGTGACTATCCGGAGTGTCTTCTGACTGGTGGGCCATATTATGTTCCCCCAAAATGGCTTGTCCTGTTTCACATCTGGTCTCAATGTCCAACTCCGTGAAGTTGTAAGGAGCCAGCGGTGAGCCACTGCCTGCTTTCTCAGGAAAGGCCCCTCTTCAGAGCTCTGCTGGCATTTGGCCATCCTCACATCAGCAGGTACCAAGAAAGACTGACTATGTCTTTGGGAAAAGCAAACAAGTTAGCCCACTGGGTCTGGAGTGGGACTGGCTCTGGGTGCCTGGCTTCCTGGATCCCAAGTTCAGAGAATTCCATCACCAAGGAAGTGAAGTGAGGTCACTTCTTTCAGGAACTGAATATGGTCACTGCCTTGGTAACCACTTTGTCCTAACAGTTGCTTCCAAGTTTCCCATGAGATAGAGGCTGCCCCAACATCCTGTGACACATTCAGAAGTTAGAATGGTATATCAACCATAGGCACCCTGGAACAGCTCTCCACAGAGGCCTGGTTTGGTCCATCTTCTCTACATTAAGAAGAGAGAGGCTGATTCAGACACATCAATTCATCCTGACCAGGTTGTTTGCATGGAAGATGACTATTGCTCTCTCAGGTCCTACATAGCTGCCTACATCTTCTCCAAGGATCATTTCTTCATGGATCTTTGAGGTTCTAAGCAGGTGGAAGATCTTCTACATTTCTATATTGTAAGACCCACTCTGTCGCTGCTCTTAAGTTAGTTATATTGAGGGAACAGTGTA
Source organism: Callospermophilus lateralis (assembly GCF_048772815.1). Taxonomy (NCBI): domain Eukaryota; kingdom Metazoa; phylum Chordata; class Mammalia; order Rodentia; family Sciuridae; genus Callospermophilus; species Callospermophilus lateralis. Next base: position 1,311,174 of record NW_027513592.1, on the reverse strand, counting down.
TGGTTAGGGTTAATAACATGTTCGATTTGGGTTACGAATCATTCTGCGGGATGAATAATGGTATTGGCAACCTGCGATATTTACAAGAGTATACATACGAAATATAAGTATGAAAGCAGAAATTTAGGTAAGATTTGAAGCCCAGAAGGGCATTGGGGACTTGAGTGGGATACTTAACTTTGAGTTATGTGCTGCACAGATGTCTCAGATAAATCAATATACACTGGCATCGGACCTTGTACCTTGGATGATTGAATGTTGAAGAGAGCATCCAGTCAAAAACCGATAGTCGGTAGGATTAGGAAGGTAGTTGGTAGATTTAGAAAGAAGAGTGAGCATAGGATTTGGACCAAAAGTTCTTCAGCAATAGGGTTTCGGGTAGAGAGTGTATGTAAATGTCAGCACATGTGAAGAGTCAGTCACAATGATGAACTGGGGAAAACATGTAGGAAAGCAGATATCAATAGAGACATTAGGAAATCAAGCAAAGTATAAAGTGTGTGATAGGGTTAGACATTTTCAACAGGTTTGAAGTTGAATATATAATCTTAGGAAGAAACAAATATGTAGTCACCAATAGGATTGATATTTGAGAGCATTAGGCAACCTGGACATGGATGATTTTAGTAATGGATGCTATCTTTCCATTTAGGCTTTGGTACAATTGTAAGTGTGACCTTTGCTTTTTGTGTCCGGAATATTTCTGTGATAAAATGTGTATGTAGATCAGGTGACATGAGTATTTCTTCCACCATTTCTGAGAGCAATATTTTGAAGATTTATAAATTAGTATGGGGGTACAAATAGGTGTACCCTGTTTCTATTAATATAGACATAATGCATGAATAGAGAATACTGTGAATAAATAATATAACTGGATCCACTTTAAATAATGGATTGAATGGATATCTGAAAATATATAAGAAATGTTATATTGATATACAATCATTAATTCCAACCAGTTATATATCTAATGATTATCTTATGGTTATGGTTAATCATGAAGGGTGTGTGAGTTTTTCTTCAAAATTGATTATGGAAATCGAAAACAATATATTTGGAAAAAAAGTCTCATGAATAGACCAGTCAAGAAACATAGAGAAATACATGTGTTCTGGAGCAGTAAGTGACTGAAAGTGAAACAAATGCCTATAAATTTGCTAACTAGTGAATGAAATATATATCCTAAGATGTGCATAAACTGAAGAAATAGTAATGTACCAGTGTGGAATAAAAATTAACGTCAAAATACACATCGTGTCCCATAGGAACCAACATGCATTGATGTTCAACTGGGTCAGTTAATGTAGACATATTAGAATTTGTATGCACCTTTCACTGAAGTTAGTTCTCAGTACTAGGAAACAAATATGTATTTCAGGCGTTTGAGTATTTCTAAGAATAATCTTGTGAAAAGTTGATTATTAATCCACATACATGAACATGAATGAATTTAGGGAGTGTATATAAGACACATAATTTTCATATTTTTAAAAATCTGGAGAGTATATACACACACACACACACACACAAACACAGAAATTAAAAAATAGCAATATATATGCCAATCGAAATTCATCATGAAATATATATCATAAAGATGCAAAAACATTCATTTTACTGAACATGGGTTTATGTATAATGTTGTTCCACTGGGAAGCTCACCCATAGGTTGAATTTTCAGTTCTAACAGCGTTTAGGATGAGTGATCACTTCTCACAATTTGTATCTGCCAAGTCATGTAACTCAAAAGAATGTACGTGTGATACCGTGTAGGATTCTATTTGTGCATATAAAAATACATGTGCTGAATAGGCTCCAGAAAATGGGAGACAGTAATTCACATATTTGTTAACTTTCAAAACACATGGAGAACTATTTCAATTAAAAATTGACTAGATTCATAATACCTAACCTTTATCATGCAAAAGGCAAGTCCAACCCTGAACTGCATGTATTTACCTACTGTTTGGGTTATTTTTCTCCATCATATTAGAATTAGTAGTCAGAGTCTATTAGAATATGGGTTAGTGTCAGGGATTCAGAATTTCGAATAGAAAAATAGGAAAATTAATCCAATGTGTATGCAAATATGTGCTAAAACAAATCTTCTGACTCTCATCCAGAACAATGCCTTGAAATTATCTTCGCCCCAAGTAAGACACAATTAGAGAAGAAAAGTTGCAAAATCTGTGATTACATTTCTGGAATGGAAAATGCTCAGGAATGCACAAACTTGGAGGTGGTATAGGAGTTTCCAAAAGTAAGAACAGGGTACACACTCCACAAACATGGAGCTCTGCATGCCTAAAACTTTTAGAGAAACTGCCACTGAGGTTGGGCAATGATATATAGGTTTTTGTCAGGAGTTAAGCTTCCTTTGTAGTGATACCCTCAAAGCTGGGTCTGCATCTATGTGACCTGGAGGACAAAGTTTCTTATTTTCCAATGAACACAAGGCAGCAGTGCTGAATTTTCTCTTTGTAGATAAACTGTAGCCCCTGGGGGTTTATTTTCTCCCCGTGTGGACTGTGAAACAATTTGGTCATCCTCCATTTTTCGTGGTGTTTCTTGCTGCTGCACTTGGAGTTTGGTACATGCTTCACGAAATACAAGGAGTTCAACTGGGAAACAGTGCTGGAGAGAGTTCTGTCACGTGTGGTGGGTTATGGTCTGCAAGAAAATGCACAAACCAGGCTTCTATCTCTCAAAGATTGCTCCCTTGTCCATAGCAACCTGATTCTGAACATTGCCCTGAAACCTCGCCATAGAACAAGATGCCTTTACATATAAGGGTCTGAAGTCTGCACTATGTCAGTCACAAGCCATTTGGAAGCCAATGGCAGATCCACATGGACCCATCATGATATTTTATCACACATCTGCCCACCACTGCTCTACGACCACTACTCAGCAGGCTACAAATTACTGGCATCTCTGTGCTAAACAATTTTCAGAAAACCCTGTCAATCAAGGAACTGTCTGGTACACTCATAATAAGCAATAGGACATCGAATGTTTCTGGAGTGCCACCTGGTCATGGGAATTTCAAAAATTTCATCGTATTTATCTAGCCATTTTTCAAGGATGACATTGGATGCACTGTGAATTTCAATTATTCAGGAACCATTAAATGTTGAGAAAGCTCAATTCAAAGAAAATTCTGGAGAACTCTCACAGGCAAGGCTTTCCAAAGAGTGGACAAAAGGTCACTTGAAGCCAGGACCATTGAGGTCTACAATGTGAGGTCCTATGTGTTTTGACTCTCAACTATGGCTGCCAAGTCTTTCAGAATAAAATCATGTGATATCCAGGCTGAGATTCCCAGTTCTTTGTGGAAAGCCACCCTGGTCCTAGATATCAGGTTCCAAGGGCGATTCTCATGCGTGGCCTCCTAAAATCCCAACATAATTCATGGCAATACTTCTCTGAGGTCAGTTTCAGAACTCAGTCTCTAAGGGGAAACACACCAGAGTTCAATCCCTGGTGACCCAGTCATCTCTTCCAACCGCCACACAAATGACCAGAATTAAAACCAAAACACTCACACATGCCCCTCATCTTCTTCCATATAGACACTAATCATAGCCTTGGCTGGAAGTTTCCATGAGGCACACAGCACAAGACAATGTCAAAATAAACTCCCTTGCCCTTCATTTGTCTAAAGTCAGTGTTTCTGGACACTGTTCCTGTGAACCAGGGCTGATCAAAGATGCCTGCCATTAATACTGTTCCGCTTCTCCAATTTGAGGCATAGTGACTGTCAGGTATAGTTTCTTTATGTGATTTGGAGTCATGAGAAAACCCAAGCACCTATGGGCTAGCCTCTGCAGGGCTTGAAGGACTCAGTTGACCCAAAGGATCCCTCTTCTCACTTGATGGAGATCAGGAACCTTACAGAGGAAAGCAAGAGACTTCATGCACAATGATTGCTCTTTTGGCCATTTTGGAATTGGATGCACACATGGGATCTTTCTTTAGATCCATCAGGGCTGAGAATCTGAGCCATGGACTCACACTGCACTAAGAGGTGGATTCAGACATGTCCCTTTGCAAAGCAATTAAGCAAAGATCCACAGGTGATGCCCATTTATTTCCATTTGAAAACTGATATTTTCAGGCTTTGGAAAGGTGTGGCCTTAGGCAAAGACCTTCCTTACATTCAGGGCAACAGAACAATAGAAAAGCAAATTCCCAAAGCAGAGTTTCTCCACTGAGACTTTCCTGGTCACACTGATATCTGAGTTTTCTGTGATACTCACCATTACCTTCAGCTATCCAGTACATGGCCATGTCCCAGATTGTGGAGGAGATACATATCTTGAACACAAAACCATGAGCCTATGGGAGAGTGGCCAAAATTCAGGAAGAAATCAGGAATGTAGAAAGGTAGTAGGTGTTGCCCATCTACATGGTAAGCTGCAGTCCATTCATAAATTGGACAAGAAGAATGCTGCGAAGATTTCTACTAGACAGGACACATCCTTTGATGCATTCTCTTTTCTATTGTCTACAACCACGGACACAGTGGGATACACAGAATCACTCACCTTCTCAAAGCACTTACTAGAAACAGGCCACTCCAAATTAAACAAACCGACTTTCCTACATATTCTTAGAAGATGAGACAAAATCACTAACACACAAACACACCCAAAAAGGCACCTTCCTTCCCCAAGTAGGTCTGTGACTATCCGGAGCATCCTCTGACTGGTGGACCATACTATGTTCCCCTGAAATGGGCTGTCGTATGTCAGATCTGGTCTCCTTGGCCAAAACTGTGAAGTTGTCAGGAGCCAGCGGTGAGCCACTGCCTGCTTTATCAAAAAAAAAAGCCCCTCTTCAGAGCTTTCCTGGCATTTGTCCATCTCAATTCAGTAGTTGCCAAGAAAGACTGACTCTGTCCTTGGTTAATCCAAACATGTGAGACCACTGCAACTGGGACTGGGCCTGCCTCAGGGTGCCTGGCTTCCTGGATCCAAAGTTCAGAGTGTTACATCAACAAGAAAGTGACGTAGGTCACTTCCTCTAGAACTGAATGAGGTCACTGCCTTGGCAACCACTTTGTCCTAACAGTTGCTTCGAAGGGTCCATGAGATGGAGGCTGCCCCTACTTCCTTTGACACTTTCACAAGTTAAAATGGAATATCAACCATAGGCACCCGGGAACAGCTCTCCACACAGGCCTGGTTTGGTCCATCTTCTCTACATTAAGAAGAGAGAGACTGCTTCAGACACATCCCTTCATCCTTACCTGGTTGTTTGTCATGGAAGATGACTTTTCCTCTTTCAGGTCCTTCATAGCTGCCTATATCTTCTCCAGGGATAATTTCTGCATGGACCTTTGAGGTTCTCTGCAGGTTGAAGATCTCCTACATTCCTGTATTGTAAGACCAACTCTGTCCCTGCTCTTCTATAAAGGTAGATTGAGGGAATCGTGTATGTTTAGGGTTAATAACATGTTTGATTTGGGTTAGGATCATTCTGCTGGATGAATAATGGTATTGGAAACCTGTGATATTTATAAGATTATAGAGGTGAAATATATGTATGAAAACAGAAATCTCAGTAAGATTTAAAGCCCAGAAGGTCATTGGGTCCTTGATTGGGATAGTTAGCTTTGAATTATGTTCTGTGCAGATGTCTCAGATAAATCTATTCACAATGGCATAGGATCTTGTACCTTAGATGATTGAATGTTGAGGAGAACATCCATTCAAAAAGGGAGAGTTGGTAAGATTACGAAGAGAGTTGGTAAGATTAGAAAAAAGTGTGAGTATAGGATTTGGACAAAAAGTTCTTTAGCAATAGGGTTTTGGGTAGAGAGAAAATGTAAATGTCAGCACATGTGAAGAGTCAGTCACAATGATGAACTGGGGAAAATATGTAGGAAAGCAGATATCAATAGAGACATAAGGAAATCAGGCAAAGTATAAAATGAGTGATACCAATAGACATTTTCAACAGGCTTGAGATTGAATATATAATCTTAGGAAGAAACAAATATGTAGTCACCAATTGGATTGACATTTGAGAGCATTAGGCAACCTGGACATGGGTGATTTTCATAATCCATACTCACATTCCATTTAGGCTTTGGTACAATCGTAAGTGTGACTTTGCATTTTGTGGCCAGAATATTACTGTGATAAAATGTATATGTAGATCAGGTGACATGAGTATTTCTACCACCATTTCTTGGAGCAATATTTTGAAGAGGTGTAAATTAGTATTGGGGGTGCATAGAGGTGTACCATGTGTGTATGAATATAGACATAATGCATGAATAGACCATACTGCGAATAAATAATACAACCGGTTCAAACTTTAGAAATTGGAATAAATTGATATCTGAAAATACACAGGGAATCATATATTGATATACATACATTCATTAAAACCATTTATACATCCAATGGTAATATTACGGTTGTGGTTCATCATAAAGAGTGTGTGAATTTTGCTTCAAAATTGATTATGGAAATCGACAGTAATGTGTGTGGAAAGAAGTCTCATGAAATGACCAGTCAAAAAAAAAAGAGGAATACATATGTTCTGAAGCAGGAAGTGATAGATGTGTTACAAATTTCTTTAAATTTATGAAGTTGTGGCTGAAATGTATATTCTATGATGTACAAAAACTGAAGAAATAGTAATGTACCAGTGTTGTATAAAAATGAACGTCAAAATACACATCATGTCCCATAGGAATCTACTTGCATTGATATTAAAGTGGGTCAGTTACTGTAAAAATATAAGGATTTGTTTGCACCATTTACTGAAGTGAGTTTTCAATACTATAAAACAAATATGTATTTCAGATGGATGAATATTTCTGAAAATAATCTTATGAAAAGTTGAATATAAAACCACATACATGAACATGAATGAATTTAGGGAGTGTATAATAAGATACATATATTTCATATTTTGACAAATCTAGAGTGTTTATATATATATATATATATATATATATATATATATATATATATATACAAAATACACACAGAGACATTAAAAAGTAGCAATATATATGCCAATTAAAATTCATCGTGAAATATATATCATCCACAGATCCAAAAATATTAATTTTACTGAACATGGATTTATGTATAATGTTTTTTAACTAAGAAGCTCACTCATAATTTGAATTATCAGTTCCAAAAGCGTTTAGGAGGAGTGATTTCTTCTCACACTTTGTATCTGCCAAGTTAGCCACCTCTCAAGAATACAGGTGTGATACCAGGTAGGATTCTATATGTTCATATAAAAATACATGTGCTGAATTGGCTACAGAAAAAGGGAGACAGGAATTCACATATGTGTTAACTTTAAAAACACATGCAGAACTCTTTCAACAAAAAATTGACAAGATTTACAACTCCAACCGTATATCATGCAAATAGGAAGACCAACTATACACCATGCCTCCTCTGAAGTGCTAGTATTTCTATTCTGTTTGGGTTATTTTTCTCCATTATATTAGAATTAGTAGTCAGAATCTAGTAGGGTATGGGTTAGTGTCAAGGATTCAGTATTTCGAATGGAAAATTGAAAAAATGAATCCAATGTGTATGTAAATATGTGCTACACAAAAATCTTCCAACTCTCATTCAGAACAATGCCTTGACAATACCTTCGCCCCAAGTAAGACACAATTAGAGGAGAAGATTTAGAAAACCTGTGAACAAATATCTGGAATGGAATATGCTCAGGAGCCCACAACCTTGGAAGTGGCAGAGGAGTTTCCAAAGGTAAGGGAAAGGGTAAACACTCCACAAACATGGAGGTCTGCTGGCATAGAGACTTCTTGAGAAACTGCCTGTGAGGTTGGGCACTTGAAAAATATGTTGTTGTCAGGAGCTTTAGCTTCCTTTCTAGTGAGACCATAAAAGCTTGGTCTGCATCTATGAGACCTGGAGGACATGCTTTCTTATTTCCCAATGAACATGAGGCAGCAGTGCTAAATTCTCTTTTTAGGTAAACTGTGGCCACTGGGGGCTAAAGGTCTCCCCATGTGCACTGTGAAGCCATATGGTCATCCTCCATTTTCATTGTGTTTCTTCCTGCTGCACTGGGAGTTTGGTATTTGCTTCACGAAATAAAAGGAGTTCAATTGGGTCACAGTGCAAGAGGGAGTTCTGTCATGTGTGGTGGGTCAGGTTCTGCTTGAGGATACAAGAATCAGGATTCTATCCCACATAGCTTGCCCCCTTGACCATAGCAACCTGATTCTGAACAATGTCCTGAAAACTCTCCATATAACAAGTTGCCTTTACATGGAAGGTTCTGCTGGCTGCACCATGTCAGTCACAAGCCATTTGGATGCCAATGGAAGATCCACATGGCCCCACCACAGATGTTTAATCACATACCTGCCCACCACTGCTCTAGGCCAACTACTCAACAGAGTCCAACTTACTGGCATCTCTGTTCTACACCATTTACATGAAACCCAGTCAATCAAGGCACTGTCTGGTATATTCATGATCAGTAACAGGACATCCAAATGTTCTCCAGTGCCACCTGGTGATGGGAATTTCAAAAATTTTATGGTATTTTTCTAGCCATTTTTCAAGGATGAAGTTGGAGGCACTGTGAGTTTCAATTCTTTCAGGAACCATTAAATTTTTAGGAAGCTAATTTCAATGAAAGCTCTCGAGAACACTCACAGGTAAGGCTTCCCAAAGAGTGGCCAAAAGATCACATGATATTATTCCCATTGAGGTCTACAATGTGAGGTCCATATGAGTTTTGACTCTCAACTCTGGGTGCCAAATCTATCAGAATAAAATCATGTGGTATCCTGGCTGAGAGGCCTAGTGCTCTGTGGAAAGCCATCCTGGGCCTAGAGCTTAGTTTCCAAGGGCAACACTCATGCCTGGCTTCCTTAAATCTCAACACTATTCATGGCAATACTTCTCTGAGGTCAGTTTGAGAACTCAGATTCTAAGGGAATCACACCAGAGTTCAAGAACATGTGGAACAAGTCATCTCTTCCAACCGCCACCCAAATGACCACAATTTAAAACAAAACACTCCAACATGGCGCTCATCTTTTTCCATATAGACACTCATAATGACCTCTGGCAAAAGTTTTCCATGAGGGGCACAGCCCAAGACCGTGTCCAAAATAAGCTCTCTTGCACCTAATTTGCCTAAAGTCAGGGTGGCCTGGACACCCTTCTTGTGAACCAGGAGAGATCAAATAGGCCTCCCATTAATACTGCTTCGCTTCTTCAATTTGAGGCCAACTGACTGTGGGGTTTGGATTCCTTATGTGAATTGGAGTCTTGAAAAAACCCAAGCAACTATGGGCTAGCCTCTGCAGGGCTTTGAAGAACTCATTTGAATCAAAGGATCCCTATTCTGACTTGATGGAGGTCAGGAAAGTTACAGAAGAGGCGAGAGACTTCATCCACAAGGACTGCTTTTTTGGCCATTTTGGTTTTGGATGTACACATGGGATCTTTCTTTAGATCCATCAGGAGCTGAGAATCTAAGCCACACCCTCACACAAGGCAAATAGGCTGATTCAGACACATCCATTCCAAAGCAATTAAGCAAAGAGCCACAGGTAATGCCCATTCATTTCCATTTGGAAACTGTTTTCTTCAGGCTTCACAAAGTGGTGGACTGAGGAAAAGACCTTCCTGACATTCAGGGCAACAGAAGAATTGGTAAACAAAAGGCCCCAAGCAGGGTTTCTTCACTGAGACTTTCCTGGTCACATTGATATCTGAGTTTTCTTAGATGCTCGCCATTCCCTTCAGCTATTCAGTACATGGTCATGTCACAGAGCTTCAAGGTTGTACATATCTTAAACACAAAACCATGAGCCTATTCTGGAGAGTGGCTAGAATTCAGGAAGAAAACAGGAACTTAGGTAGATAGCAAGTGTTGCACATCAATAAGGCAAGCTGCAGTCCTTTCATAAATAGGGCAGGATGAATGCTGGGAAGCTTTCTACTAGATAGGACATATTCATTGATGCATTCTCCTTTCTAATGTCTACAACCACGGACATAGTGGGATACACAGACATAGAAACACTCACCTTGTCAAACGACTTAGTAGAAACAGTTCACTCCAAACAAAACAAACCACCTTTCATACCTATTCTCAGAATATGAGACAAAACCACAAATTCACACCCACACCACAAAGGCACCTCCTTCCCCCATGTAGGTCTGTGACTATCCGGAGTTTCCTCTGACTGGTGGGCCATACTATGTTCTCTGGAAATGGCCTGTTCTGTCTCAAATCTGGTCTCCTTGGCCAACTCTGTGAAGTTGTCAGGGGCCAGCGGTGAGCCACTGCCTGCTTTCTCAGGAAATGCCCCTATTCATAGCTTTCCTTGCATTTGGCCATCCTCACATCAGTAGGTTCCAAGAAAGACTGAGTCTGTCTTGGTAAATCAAAATAAGTTTGACCACTGGGACTTGGACTGGGACTGGCTCTTTGTGCCTGGCTTCCTGGATTCCAAGTTCAGAGAGTTCCATCACCAAGGAAGTTAGGTGAGGTCACTTCCATTAGGAACGGAATGAGGTCACTGCCTTGGCAACAACTTTGTCCTAACAGTTGCTTCCAAGGTTCCCATGAGAAGGAGGCTGCCCCTACTTACTGTGACACTTTCACAAGTTACAGTGGTATGTCAACCATAGGCATGCAGGAGCAGCTCAACAAATGCCTGCTTTGGTCCATCTTCTATACATTAAGAAGAGAGTGGCTGATTCAGACACATCCCTTCATCCTGAGCTGGTGGTTTGCCATGGAAGACTTTTGCTGTCTCAGGTCCTTCATAGTTGCCTACATCTTCTCCAGGGATCATTTCTGCATGGACCTTTGAGTTTCTCAGCAGGTGGAAGATCCTCTATATTCCTGTATTTTAAGACCAACTCTGTCCCCACTTTTCTGTAAAATTAGATTGAGAGAACAGTGTATGGTTAGGTTTAATAACATGTTCGATTTGGTTTAGAAAGGAAACTACACGGTTGAGCAAACAGGGTCCTACCGTTAGCAATAATATGAGGATTATAAATGGACCGGCCATGGCAGATAAAAGCATAGTTAACCAGGTTGACTATGTGAACAAAGAATCAAACCTCCCTTCTGGGGCCTCTGTCTCTCTTTGACGCTCTTCAAGTCGTTTTCTTAATTTACTCATAGATTCTTTTACAACTCCAGTATTGTCGGCATAAAAACAACATTCTTCCCTCAATGCAAGCAAAAAGGCAACTTTCTCTCATGAAGAGGAGGTCCAACACTCGCCTGCTCTGTAAAACAACTTCAGAGAGAGAGAGGTTAAAATTCCTGTAAAGCTGTGATGTCGGTTTTTAATGTCTTTAAGCTTTGGTCTATTTCTGCTTCTAATTGTGTCTTTGTTGTGTCTCATGGACTAGGGCAGTTGTTCCTATGCCCACCCCTTCAGCAATTATTATTCCTCATAGGATGGCCAAAGTGAGGGATACAGGTTCCCGGTGGAACCGGGTTGTATGCCCCCCTATTTGAACTTTAAATGAACCTACGTCATGATAGAGCACTCTGAAAAACATCTGCATCATTACATAATTAATCACATCTATTGACCATTTTATGTAAACATAAACAATGTTAAAGTGTATAGAATTATACTGTTTTAGGAATGGACAAGAAAATGCACCTAAGATAGCACCAAAGTGAGGAAAACATTCTTATTTGGTTGCATCCGGATTTAGAGGGCATTGCTTCTGTTGTAATCAATTAATCCCCTGAACCCCAAGTTTTGGTAGTTTTAGAATTTGTACCCAACATGTAAGGGAAGGGGCTCAGAAGTTCACAGTCTGCAGAAATTCACAAAAATTAGTTTTTGTTTCTGTTTTTTTTTTTTTCCTCTGTTCTGGGCAAGTTAACTTTTCAAGGACACCTTGGAAGGGGAGAGCTTTTTTGTCTCTTTTTTTCCTCCCTGCCAGCTGTCACCATGGAGACCAGTTGCTAACTTTTTTATCTTAGAAATGTAGGCATCTCGGTGAAGCCCCAGCTCAAGGCCAGAGGCCTTGTTCACATATTTTGTGAAAAACTGGAAAGGCAGTGTCTAGCTTAGGGGTGGTGATTTTTCCAGCCAGTGGCCAAGTAGAACAGGGCAACACGAAAAGTGGAAGTTTATGTACATTGAACTCTTTCAGAGGGACTCTTTTGCTGAAAGACCTAAAGTAAGCCTTGGTGAAGACTTCTGGAGAAGGTCATTTAAGACATTTCTGTGGACCTGGTACAGAGGGGGAAGACGGGGTAGTCGAGGCTGAGAGCAGCTCCGTGAATCTAAGAATGAGAAAAGAGAGATGTAAAAGAAAAATGGTAAAGGGGTTTGGGATTTTCCTAGAACAAAACTTGAGCATTAGAACAGGTAGAGCAGAGGGGAAGATGGGAGTAAATATTCCAAAAAGCCTTTGAGGGACTTTAAATTCTTAGAAACCTCTTTTCAGTGATGACAAAGCAACTTTAAATGCCATTTTCATTACATCGTGGATAGGGGTCTGAGGGCTCTTCTCAGCTGGTTTGAGCTTTGGGTTAGCTTGCTAGAGGACTTGGTGGGACCTAGTGCAGGCCCTGACAGGAAAAGAGAGGAGTGAGTGGGTGAAGGGGTACCACGGTACCTGCTACCTCAGCAACGGGGCAATGTTCTGAGAACCAGCGGAGGTTTGGGTTTTTGATTTAGTAATTGGAGAGGAGAAATCAGGTTGCTAAGATGGGAGTGATAGCAGAGAGTCTAGAGCAGAAGGCTGAGGGTGAGGAACTATTGGAGAAGCATAGTACAGGATGTGAGCAAAAGAGGAAAAAGGATTCCACATAGGGAAATTTCCCCCTTTTGAGAACTTGCCGAAGTTAAAAATGTCACTCAGAATTTGATGATCTAGAGAACCCTCTGGGGGCCATAGTATTTGGTTGTCTAATTGGTTATATGGCCAATGCTGTGTACTGAATTTGATGAGGAGTTTGGGTTCCACCAGGGAGCCCCTGTATGCTCACATTCCCTTGACTTACACAAGAAGTCGGCTTCTCCCCCACACAGCCATGGCTGTTTGTGGCTTTGATAGTCCGCCAGGCAAACATAGTAATCTAGGCTAGCCAACCTGAATCTGTCTCGCGTGTCCCTGCATCCATAATGTTTGTTTCCATTATCTATGGTACAGAAGAGATTTAATGGAATTTTAGTGGGATCCTCTTCATCAGGGATATCTCAATAGGAAAGACCTATACCGACCTGACAAATGTCTGGGTGGAGAGATGGCCACCAGGTCTCTATGGGGCCTGTATGCGAGATAGACCATACTTCTTGTCTAGTAGGATTTGTGATCAGCCATTGCTGCTGAACGGGGTGATGAGGGTTAGAACTACTGGTGGCCAAGGGGAGAGTCTATAGTCTTATCCACATAGCGAATACGCAATTTGAAATGGTTACCAGGCTTTTCCAGTTTCCAACAAGAGTCTGGACACAGCGAAGGCTTGAGATGACAGGCATGGATCCAAAAAGTGATTCCGTCTACTTTTACCGCTTTAGGTTTTATAAGTAGCACCTGGTATGTTCCTTTCCAGTGGGGTTCCAGGGATGACACCTGATGTTGTCTTATGTAGACGAAGTCTCTTACTTGATATTGATTTAGAGTCCCCTCCTCCCCTGGTTGGTAGGCAGTGGCCAGCTGTTTCCACAGGTATCGCTGAGTTCTTTCAATGACTTTAAGTCTGTCAAGCAAGGGGGTGTGGAAGTGATCGTTAGGCCTTAGAGTTGGGGTTAGGTCCCTTACTGGATGATGGGAATCATAGAGAATTTCATAGGGGGTGAGGTTACACAAAGAAAGAGAGGGAATATTTCTCGCATGAAACAGTGCATAAGGCAGGAGCATAATCCAATCTTTTATGCCGGGCTCTAAGCTTAATTTTGTTAAGGTCTCTTTAATGGTTCTATTTATTTTTTCTACCTGTCCTGAGCTCTGGGGTATATAAGCATAATGTAACTTAAAATTAATCCACAGGGTCCCAGTTAACACCTGACTTACCTGGGCCATGAACACCAGTCCATTATCAGACCCTATTACCTTAGGCAGACCGTATCTTGGAAAAATATCTTTCAGAATCTTCTTGAAAATCATTTGTGCAGTTTTTTTTTTCTGTGTGTGTGTGTGTGTGTGTGTGTGTTTGTGTGTGTATGTGTGGAAGGCTTCAGTCCATCCTGAAAATGTATCTACAAAGACTAGGAGGTATTTAAGTCCATACCTTGCTGGCTTAATTTCACTATTGTCCACTTCCCAAAATTGTCGTTTTCTGGTTCCTCATAGGTGCTTTCCCCTAGGAAACTGGAAGGGTAAACATTAACTAATTGATGGACTCGACAGGCTTTTGTTACCCGTTCAGTTATTTTTCTTTCGCTGTGAGTTGGTTAGTGGAAAACTCTGTTCTTAATCCTACAGGAATGCCTGCAGTTTCATTGAACCAAGGTGAGTGAGTTGGTGTACATTTTTAACGTAGTGTAGGGCTTCCTGTAATTGCAGCCTGAGCTCAGTGAAGTTGAGGTGTTCAGTGTCAGTGTCCATAGATATTATAAAAAAATACCTGGTGATAAGGGGTCCATTGGAATTGGGCATCTCCCTCTAACACCGGGTATAAAGGAGCAGCTAAAAACGCAAACCCAGGTATCCATTACCTGCAAAAGCCAGCAGTCCCAAGAAACTCTCTGAGTTGTCTCCTGTTAGATGGGGGTGGTATCTAGGCAATGGTTTGTTTTCTGGGCTCAGTGAGCCATCGTTTAATGCCCCTAAGGAAACAGCCCAGGAAGATTACTTCATGCCAGCAAATTTGGGCCTTTTGGGCCGAAACTCTATACCCGAGTTGAGCAAGCTCATATAATAGTGCTTGGGTCCCAGACTCACAGTTTTCCTTGGTGTTGGCTGCCAGTAGCAGGTCATTCACGTATTGAAGCTGGGTGACTTTGGGGTGCGTAGTTCTGAAATTGCTGAGATCTCTGTGGAGGGCTTCATCAAAGAGAGTGGGGGAGTTTTTGAACCCCAGTGGGAGTCTAGTCCAAGTTAGTTGACCAGACGTTCAGGTTTCTGGGTCTACCCACCGGAAAGCAAACAGCAAATGACTATCTTTATGCAGAGGCAAGCAAAAGAAAGCATCTTTTAAGTCCAGAACAGTATACCATTTCCGCTCAGGGTTCAGAGTGCTAAGCAGATTGTACGGATTAGGTACGGTGGGGTGAATGTCCTGCACTCTGTTGTTGATCTCTCTTAGGTATTTAACAGGGCGATTGTCCCGGTTCCTGGCTTTTTTTTCTAGTAGCAGGGGAGTGTTCATGGCCAATTGACAGGGCCTTAGGACGCCTAAGGTCAGATATTTCTGAATATGGCGCCTTATCTCATCTTTAGCTTTTTTTGCTTAGAGGATATTATTTGACATTAATTGGGGAGGCTGAGGTTTTTAACTCCACTGTTATTGGAGGTTGTTTCACGGCCAGGCCTAACCCAGCAGTTTTTGCCCAGGCATCTGCGTAATCTGTTATCCATTTCTGGCGTAGCTTGCCTGTTTGATCAGTCTTGGGGGGTGTGAAGAGTGGATGTTCATCTTCTACTAATTTAGTTAAAGCCGTGACTATAGGAGTTTATACTAAAGGATTTAGAAATTTCATTTGGTAGCCTTCAGGTTTAAAAGTTATTTAGGCCAAGAGCTTGGTGAGCAGATCTCTGCCCATCAATGGGTCCAGGCATTCCTGGATTACTAGGAAGGAGTGATGGATTTTTCCTTTACCTCGGTCCATGGTCCTCTTAGTAGTCTAAGCCCGATATTTACTGCCATTAGCCCTTTGAACTACAGACCTTTTATTTGATAGAGGGCCCAATGGGGCCTTAAGGGCTTCGTATACTGCTCCTGTATTCATTTCAAAGTTTACTGGGGTCCGCTACACTTCAAAAGTTACCCTGAGCTAGGGGAAGTGATCTGAGCCCCAACTTTCTTAGTCATGCACCAGAGTCACAATGGCTGGCTGGCGTGGCTGTCTCTTTATAGGGCACTTTTTGGCCCAGTGTCCTTTTTTTTTACAGTAGGCACATTGATCTGAGGCCAGGGGTGGCCTCTGGCATGGCCCCAGGTAACCCTTACTGTCACCTTACGTCTTAATTTCTGGCCTCTTTCTTGTTGTGACAAGGATCTTGGTCAATCCCTTAGTCTGTCTTTTGCTTCTCTCATCCTTCCTTTGCTCCCTTTCTTTCTCTCTGTTTCTCTCTTATAGTATACTTTCTCAGCTTCTCTGACTAAATCTCTCTTTTAAATTTTTTTAATATCCATGGCAGCTTGCCCAATTAAGGCCATTGTTACAGATGAATTTTGATTCGCTGCCTGAGGATCGAAAAGAGTATATCTTTTATATGCCTCCATAATTCTTTCTAGAAACAAAGAGGGAGATTCATCAGGCCTTTGAATAATTTCTCTTACCATGGCCAAATTAGTTGGTCACATAGCAGCCCCTTGGAGACCTGCTATTAGAGCCAGGCAATAATTGGACAGATGCTCTTTATCTTCAAAGGTGTTGGGGTTCCAGTTGGGTTGGTTTAAGGGTAAGCTGGCTTTGATAATGTTGGGAAGTTGTGTTGGTCGCCAATCAGGTCCGAGGATATATATTTTTTTTTTTAGCTTCTTGGAAGTTTTTCTCTTATTCCTCTGTCATAAAGAAAGTCCCTAGGAGTTGTTGGCAGTTATCACAAGTAGGCAGGTGTAAAAACGTTGGCGAGTTCTCTGAGTTCTTTTAGCCGGGCCAGCTTCCTCCAGGGAAGGAGGGGCTCTGTGTGCCACGGGACTGTCATCTGGATGGCGCTGGGCCATCCTAGCTTCTTTGAATGGTGGAGAGGCTGAGTCAGCAGCAGGGGAATCACTTAGAGGGTGTTGGCAGTTGGGGGATGAAGGCAGAGGATAAGGAGGGGGAGGAGAGTCCAGTAGAGTCTTGAGACTCAGGGAGAACAGAGGGTGCAGGAGGAGGAGCAGAGAGTTAAAGAGATAGAATCATGGGGGAAGGAGTAGGAGTCTGTGCAGGGACAAGGAAAGGCTTCACCCTTGGAGGAGGAGATTTGCAGAGGTCCTGACAAGTTAAGATATATGGCTGTTGATCTGGACGTCTACGTGGCCCCGGCTAAAAGACAATATCTCGAACTTTTCAAATTAGTGCGAAGTAGAAAGATCCTTCTAGGGGCCATCTGACTACAAAGTTGGGTCTTTCTGAGACACAGAATCTGCAAGATCCGGCGTTTTACTGAAAAAGAAAGATTCTGAGCCCTTAAGCAGACTTTGGTCTAGTGATCAAGGGTCATGAACAGAGGCATTGAAGTGCTCTGTCCCATAATGAAATATACACAGACAATAAAAGCAATGACACAAGACACAGACAAGACAAGACAATAAAGACAGGCAATGGACGTCCAATACTGAGACCAGGACTGAGTAGCCAGCAAAACATGATGGGCTGGCAATACCGAATCCGAAACAAAATATCACTGAATAAAGGAGACTATTGTTCCTCGATTTCATGAGTTCATCCCCCAGGGACATGGCCTGTGCCTCTGTTACATGTGTGTCAGCCACCATGAGAGAGAGCTCACGCTCTTTACCAATAGCCATTTTGTGAAACCCTAACCTGAATCCTGAAACCAGAAAGAGGGGCCTTATTTATCCCCAGAGGAGCCCGTTGGGGGTCTTTCATCTGCGGCTGCCGGATCTCACTGGGGCCACCAGATGTAAAGATCGGGCGAGGGTGGGTGGAAGAGACCACCAAGAGACTGTCTCATGCAACAGCAAAGGCTTTATTGGGAGTCCGGCATGCAAGGGCTCAGAGCTCACTTGAATAGAGCAGAGAGCCCTGAGAACAGCTTAAGAAGTGCTTATATATTTTCCTTGAAGAGGGCAGGAAGGAAAGTTTATTGATGGGTAAGTGCGAGTGGGCGGTTTGCGTGCAACTGGTTGACCGAGTACATTCTGCAGTTTGGCAGTTGGGGACAGCACATTCTGGGAACAAGAAGAGCAAACAGTTCTCAAGATTTCAACAGTGTTTTGTTAAGCATACAGAAAATCAAGAAGTGACAAGTACCTATTTTATTAACCTTTCAATATAAGTATGAAAACAGAAATCTAGGTAAGATTTGAAGCCCAGAAGTTCATTGGGCCCTTGATTGGTATACTTAGCGTTGAATTACATTCTGTAGTGATGTCCCAGAAATATGGATATACAATGGCATAGGACCTTATACCTTCTCTGAGGTCAATTCCAAAACACAGACTCTAAGGGGAATCACACCGAAGTTCAAGCCAAGGTGGACCCAATTATCTCTTCCAACCGCCACACAAATGACCACAATTAAAACCAAAACACTCCCACATGGCACTCATCTTCTTCCATATAGACACTCACCATAACTTCTGGCAAGAGGATTCCATGAGAGGTGCAGCACAAGACAGTGTCCCAAATAAGCTCCCTTTCCCCTCATTTGCCAATAGTCAGGGTGGCCTGGACACCCTCCCTGTGAACCAGGAGTTATCAAATATGTCTGCCATTAATACAGCTCTGTTCTCCAATTTGAGGCCTACTGACTGTGGGGTTTAGATTCTTTATTTGAATTGGATTCATAAGAAAACCGAAGAACCTATGTGCTAGCATCTGCAGGGCTTTGAAGAACTCATTTGACTCAAAGGATCCCTATTCTCACTTGATGTAGGTAAGGAACCTTACAGAAGAATGTGAGGCACTTCATCCACAGTGACTGATTTTTGGCCATTTTGATTTTGGATCCACACATGGGATCGTTCTTTAGATCCATCAGGTGCTGAGAATCTAAGCCACAGGCTCACACAGGACCAAGAGGCTGATTCAGACACATCCCTTTACAAAGCAATTAAGCAAAGAGCCACAGGTGGTGCCCATTCATTTCCGTTTGAAAACTGTTTTCTTCAGGATTCACAAAGGCGTGGCCTCAGGCAAAGAACTTACTGACATTCAGGGCAACAGAAAAATAGGCAATCAAAAGGCCCATTGCAGGGGTTCTCCACTGAGACTTTCCTGGTCACATCGATATCTGAGTTTTCTGAAATGCTTGCCAATCCCTTCACCTATCCAGTACATGTCCATGTCACAGTGCTTGGAGGTGGTACATATCGTGGACTCAAAAGCATGAGCCTATTTTGGAGAGTGGCTAGATTTCAGGAAGAAAACAGGAACTTAGGAAGATAGCAGGTGTTGCCCATCGATATGGCAAGCCCTAGTGCATTCATAAATTGGGCAGGATGAATGCTGGGAAACTTTATACTAGACAGGAAACATCCATTGATGCATTCTCTTTTTCTAATGTCTATAACCATGGACACAGTGGGATACACAGACATAGAAACACTCGCCTTGTCAAACAACTTACTAGAAACAGTTCACTCCAAACCAAACCAACCGACTTTCCTACCTCTTCTCAGAACATGGGGCAAAACCACAAACACACATCCACACCCAAAAAGGCACCTCCTTCCCCCAAATAGGTCTCTCACTATCCGGAGTGTCCTCTGACTGCTGGGCCATACTATGTTCCCCAGATATGGCCTATCCTGTCTCAGATCTGGTCTCCATATCCAACTCTGTGAAGTGGTCAGGAGCCAGCTGTGAGCCACTACCTGCTTTTTTAGGAAAGGCCCCTCTTCAGAGTACTCCTGGCATTTGGCCATCCTCACATCAGTAGGTACCAAGAAAGACTGACTCTGTCCTTGTTAAATTGAAGCAAGTGAGACCACTAGGACTGGGACTGGGACTGACTCTGTGTGCCTGGCTTCCTGCATCCCAAGTTCAGAGAGTTCCATTACCAAGGAAGTGAGGTGAGGTTGCACCCTTCAGGAACTGAATGAGGTCACTGCCTTGGCAACCACTTTTTCCAAACAGTTGCTTTCAAGCGTACCATGAGAAGGAGGCTTACCCTACTTTCTGTGGCACTTTCACAAATTAGAATGGTATATCAACCATAGGCACCAAGAAACAGCTCTCCACACAGGCCTGATTTGGTCCATCTTCTCTATATTAGGAAGAGAGCCTTTAGTCCGGGGAGCACTGCAGTGAACCTTTGCACTAAAACTATTAGCAAGCACCTGGTGGAGGAGTCCTCCATAGGTAAGTGGGGCTTTTATAACATCTGATATCCGGTTAAGGGAGATCTCTTCTGATGACAGAGATGTGGCCTGGGGAGGCTCACATATACTCCTTTCCAGGAGAGTAACCAGAATCGTTCTGTCCTCTGTTCGGTTCTGTAGGGAATTCCTCTGGAACTGTAGAGAGGGGCCGACGGGCACGCATGCACTCCTACCCTGGAGCTATAGCAAGATGTTGCACTGTTCCACTGTTTTTCTGTTTAGGCGCATGGTTTCTGTTTTTTGTGTTTTGTTTTGTGTTCTATTTTTTGATTGTTTGTTTGTTTTTGTTCATTTTGTTGTGTGATTTCAGTGGTAAAAACTTAAGGATTTTGGACGTAAAAATAGGTAATAAAGAGAGTAAGCCTGACACCCCTTTGGACTGTGTTTTAGGGAACTGCGATGAACTTTACTCGCCTTTGTTAAGCAGGATGATAGAAGCTCCTAGCTGGCTGCCTGGAGCACACCCATTGCAGAGGGCAATGCTTGCTGGGGACCTAAGAACTGAGCATCTCCCAGGTTAACAAGTGAAACTCCTTTAAAACCCCTTGTCACTCCAGATCAAGAGAGTCACAACCTTTGGCAGAGTCCCCTGTGTTTCTCCTTTGTTCGCAAAGCAATAAACCTCCCTTTTTCTTTTTCTCAAAACTCAGTCCTCATTATTAAATTGGTATTAATTGGCGTCAAGTTGAGGAATCGAACTTTAATTTACAAATTTGGTACCCGCCCTCCACCCTGGAACTTTGTGAGAGCTGTCTACTGAAATATTAGGAGATGAAGCATGCTTGGTGTGGAACTGAACAAGAGGAGCTAATCCTGTAAGTAAAAGGAGGGACTGAGGGACTCCCAGCAGCTGCCAAAGCCCTGTTGATTCAGGGAATTACCTCCTTCCTCCCCGCACTGTAAGAATTATGCCACCTCTGTCTTGTTAAAAAAGAGAAAAAGAAAAAGGGGACACTAAATGCAGTGAAGTCACCATGGAGACACTTTATTTTACATTTCAGGTTTCCCCTCTGTTAAAACATGTGTTCCCCCCCCTGTGGATATCTATGGTGCACACTGGTGTAGGAGATTTTTCTCTTATCTGCTCTGGTTTAAACGGTTCTCTCTGACAGCCATAGTCTGAACCTCCTTTCTGTCTGTCTTGTGTCTTTGTATCTGGCCCTTTAAGACATGTGCAATAATGTGTTGATATTATAAATTGTTTCTTGGGAATGATCTTAGCTGAATGTGTGTCTAAATGATGATGTTTTATTTTAACAATCTGGTATCTGAATGGGTTTTTGAAGCATTGCAGAATCTTGCAGTTAAAAGTCGGGTTTAGGTAATTGTTTAGTTTATGATTTCAGATAATTCATGCCAGAGAACTTAAATACTTAGTATGGAAAACTGAAGAACTCTACTTCCAAGTTGGCAAGTAAATTCCCAATCATACAGTCTTTTTTTCACCAATTTTGAATTGGATAGCCTCGGAAAATGTCACTGTGTCTACCACTGCATTAATTTGGACAAGGATAGTAAATCATAGAATGGTATCTGTTGACAAAACAAGATGTAAAGATATAAAATTTTGTGAATTGTATCTTAAATTTGTATCATAATTTTCAACATCCGAACCTCAAAATTATGGTTAAAATGCCTTAGGCCTGAGGTGTCTGCTCAGAATAGCAGTTTTTCCTGCTCCTTCCAGACCTCAGCCATGATTTATATTGAAATGTAAATGAAAGAAGCCTGAAAGCTTAGTAGGAGACTGATTTGAGGCCTAAGGGAAAAAAAAGGTAAATTGTATGGTATTTACTAATTACTAGCCAGTCACTTTTTCTAGGACTCTTTTTTTTTTTCCTTAGATACTTTTTTTTTTTTGAGCTCATGATTTTGAGCATACAGACCTAGGTTAATGTTTTTCAGATCAGTTCTATCTTTGACCAACTGTAGACTTTTTGAAACATTGCAATGGAGATTTCACCTGAGAAAAGCTACAAGGCCTTTACTATTATTATGTGTGCACACTTTTGTTATGTGTTGTATGTCTACATATACATATGTCCGTATATCATATATATGATACACAAATTAACATATACAAGGAGCGCTCATAAAAAAGCGCTCATTAAAACAAATTTAAATAGGAGATCCAAAGATCTTTAATTCACGTGATTTAAATGTTTCAATTTAAATTGGATAAACAGATGAAAATCAATGTCTTTAAATTTAAGCTTACAATTTTTTTAGGTGTTCAAAAATCTAATAAAATATTAATATCTACAAAATGTCTATTATGCCTTGGTTCTAGGACCTTTCCTTCAACATAAAAATGGTTTACACTGTCAATACATTTCTCTAGTATTTTGATAAATAAGTAAAGTAAATTTGATATGGGATTGCTCATTCATGAGTACTTTTCTTAGATATCTGATTGATTTACTAAGGTCTGAAAAAGTTCTTATTAAAGTCTGTATAAGAATATAAAAATAAGTCATGTGTTAATGAGACAAAAATTTCTTAAAACATAAGTTTACCCATAACGTTGTATTTATTAAGTTTTCTTTTCTCCAGAGCAAGCAACCATACAAATTAAACAACTGATTAAATAAGAACTGTTATTTTAGAGCACTGTACTGCCATTGCTTTAAAAGCTAAACTTGGTTAATGTAGAAACATCAATGTAATTGTGATGCTATCAATGTTTTCATATCTTATAGGTATGCAAGTCTGTACGGTAGAAACTTTAAAAGAGCATTATATCAAGCTGGTGCTCTGAAGTTGTATGGTAAAAAATATATTGGGGATTTATTTACCTGTTATCAATAAGATATGTAAACTTTTATGTTACTTTTTACATTGGGGATCAATTTAAATGTATTTTTTAGTTAATGAGAGCCTAATCGATGTAAAGGTTAAAAACTTTCAGCCTTTCTTTAATTCATGTTTTAAATGTGATATCATATGGTGTTAGCTAATGTTCATGTGACCTCAAACAATTTATGTAAACTTTGTCAAATGATATTTAAAAATAAGGATTAGCTTTAGAACTAAAATACTTAAGATTTATAAAGAGCCCTGCCTTAGCTGAGATAAGGCTCTGTGTCCCATCTTACTACATGTGAGAATGACTACGAAACCAGTAGGTTAGATAATGTTTCTTTAAAGTTATGTTAAAAAGTTGGTTTTTTTAAAGGTCAATATTCCTAGGATCTCAAACAGGGGATATAATGTATAACTCAGCCAAAAAATTCAGGGTAGCTGTTACACAAGATAAGTGTTTTTACTTTTGTTAATTTTATTTTGAAATTTTCTTATAAGTGATCTAAAGATTCTCTGTTACTGTTTTACAAACGTGTTGCTTTAAGAACACAACATGGGTTTATTCAATATAATAAGTCATTACTTACAATACAGACAGAATAATACAGATAACAATTAATAAAAAGATAATTATATAGTTATAGACATTAAAGCCCAGTACTCTTAATATAAGGCTGTTAAAATTTATTTGCTGGATGTTTAAGATTAAGATTTAAAATTAAAGTTAAATGAAAAGAGCCAAGAAAACCAATATTTGGCTTTTGCCCTATGAGTCAGTCTGAATCCAGGGAACAGGGGACTTCTCTAAAGAGCTTTGAAACTCTGAGCCACATAACCTCCTCCTGATCAGGGAGATTAATGAGACCACTGGAGAACAGAAAGCCAATCAGTGTATTTGTTACGAAGAGGAGAGTCATCAAAGAAAGGAGACATCCCTGATGCTTCCGAGGGAAGCCAAATGGTCAAACAAGATCTGGACCCACCTAGCGCAAATGGCACTAGCAGAACTGAGAATCTGCTCTCAAGTTTCCCCAGAATTGACTCCCATAAAAGGTCAGCTGACTGTTAACAATAGATGAAAACAAAAGTCAGTTTGACTGCTTCATCTTAAACACTTAGCAAAGACAGTTAAGAACAAAATACATCCATTCCTGGGCATTTTAAATTATAATAATAATAATAATAATAATAATAATAATAATAATAATAATAATAATAATAATATAATGTTAAGGTATGCACTTTATGTTTGCCTCCCAAAATAAGTAAGACTGGTGGCTACAAAGAAGAATTCTCAGACAGGAATGCCTGATACTTATAAAAAGAGACTATCAAGAAGACCTGCCACAGGGAGAATTTTTCAGTTTAAGGCCTACAGATATTCCTAATCTACACAGGTTGGCTTGGTGTTTGCTAGTACAGTTATCCAGCCCTGAGTAACAGAATTAAAGGTTTCTCAAAGAGACACAGAGGTCATACTAGTAACAGGATTTTACAAGATCAGATAACATTAAATTATTAAACTGTATCTTATGGGGAGGGACAAGTGTAACAGTAAAAGTTAAATATTAAATTGACAGTCCTGATAACTGGGGATATTAAAGACTGGTGAGGGAACTTCTATACAGTGACATGTTCCAGGTGCTGCAACATTTATTCAGTACTCATGGTTTTTGTTTCTCTCATAGAAGAACCCATCCCCAGATGACTTTACAACCTGTTCTTCCCCAATCAGACTTCAAACCGAACTGACTTCTAAAAGGCAACTCATGTCCCTCAACTGACTTCTAAAAGGCAACTCATGTCCCTCATCCCATGCCCACTCACGTCACCCTGTCTCAGGTCAGAAGAAGAAAAAATGAGTGACACCACTCTTCTTATAACAATGGAGAGAAAGATAAATAGACTATCAATATAAGTAATTAATTAAGTCAGGTAAAATCAGGGAGATCGGTTTTGGGTGAGTTCTAAAAATTTGGAGACTCTTACCTGAGGGATTAAAATTTCCTCAGTGCTCTTCCCGTAATCTATCAAAGATTTGAAAGGGACACAAAGAAAAGGCGGGAATGATAGACCCAACCTGATCTTTAATTTAAATTGGGAGCCATCTTGCCAAAAAGCCATGAAAAGATAATTTTGGCTTTACCATAAATTACTTCAAATTCTAAACCTGCTTGGAATGCCTGCCCACGCCTTGAACTCACCCATGCCCGGCTCTCTGACCAGATAGCAGCCCTCTCTGAAACTTTAGTGACACATCATAAATATTTGCCTTCTCTGGCCAGACAACAACCCTCTCTGAGGCTCTAATGGTCTTCATGAACTCTGATGTAGGGACAGCAAAAAAAATGTAGACTGCCATTAGTGTGATGTTTGTCAGAGTTCTGTTATCTGTAAACCCCCTTTTGTGTAATTTTCTGGGCTATTAAGCTGCCTGTAGGAAAGCTGGGGTTGCTGCCTTTTTCCCGCCGTTTTGTGAGGGAGAGGTAGCACAGCCAGTGGAAATAATAAGCTTAATTTAATTTGATTTTAATTAGAGTCAGTGGTCTTTTCTTGTGTCCTGGTCTAACAGGTAAACACTCCAAAAACATGGAGCTCTGCCAGCCTAAACACTTCTTGAGAAACTTCCTCTGAGTTTGGGCACTTGAAATATATGTTGTTGTAAGGAGCTTTAGCTTCCTTTCTAGTGATACCATCAAAGCTGAGTCTGCATCTATGTGACCTGGAGGACATGGTTTCTTGTATTCTAATGAACATGAGGCAGCAGTGCTGAATTTTGTCTTTGTAGGTAAACTGTGGCCACTGGATACTAAGTGTCTCCCCGTTTGGACTGTGAAGCCATTTGGTCATCCTCCACTTTTTGTGGTGTTTCTTGCTGCTGTACTGGGAGTTTGGTATATGCTTTATGAAATACAACGAGTTCAACTGAAACCCAGTGTTGAAGAAAGTTCTGTCACTTGTGGTGGGTCAGGGTCTGAAGGAGAATGCACCAACCAGGCTTTTATCTCACAGAGCTTGCCCCCTTGTCCATAGAAATCTGACTCTGAACTTAGCCCAGAAACCTCTCCATATAAAATGATGCCTTTACATAGAAGGGTCTGCTGGCTGCACCATGTCAGTCACAAACCATTTGGAAGGCAATGGCAAATCCTCATGGCCACACCACAGATGTATAATCACACACCCACCCACCACTGCAATAGGCCCGCTTCTCAGCAGGCTCCAACTTACTGGCATCTTTGTTCTACACCATTTTCATGAAACCCGGTCAATCATGGCATTCTCTGGTACACTCATGATCAGCAACAAGACATCTAAAGGTTCTCCAGTGCCACCTGGTTAAGGGAATTTCAAAGATTTCATTGTATTTATCTAGCCATTTTTCATGGATGAAGTTGGAGGCACTGTGGGTTTCAGTTCATTCAGGAAATATTAAATGGTGAGGAAGCTATTTTCAATGAATTCTCTGGAGAAATCTCACAGGCAAGTCTTCCCATAGAGTGGTCAAAAGGTCACATGAAGCCAGGCCCATTGAGGTCTTTAATGTGACGTCCATGGGTGTTCTGACTGTCAACAATGGCTGCCAAATCTTTCAGAATAAAATCATGTGATATTCTAGCTGATATTCCGAGGCTCTGTGGAAAGCCACCCTTGTATTTGATCTCAGTTTCCAAGGGAGAATCCCATGCGTGGCCTCCTAAAATCTGAACACAGTTTATGGCAATATTTCTCTGAGATCAGTTCGAGAACTCAGACTATAAGTGGAATCACACCAGAGTTCAAGCCCAGATTGACCCAGTCATCACTTCCAACCACCAAACAAATGACCACAATTAAAACCAAAGCACTCCCACAAGGCCCTCATCTTCTTCCATATAGACACTCATCATAACCTGTGGCTGGAGGTTTCCATGAGGGGCTCAGCCCAAGACAGTGTACAAAATAACCTCCCTTGCCCATCATTTGCCTAAAGTCAGGGTTGCCTGGACACCCTTTCTGAGAACCAGGAGTTATCAAATGAGCCTGCCGTAAATACTGCTCTGATTCTCCAATTTGAGGCCTACTGACTCTCGGGTATAGATTCTTTATGTGAATTGGAATCATGAGAAAACCCAAGCACCTATGGGCTATCCTCTGCAGGGTTTGAAGAACTCATTTGACAAAAAGGATCCCTATTTTCACTTGATGGAGATCAGTAATCTTACAGAGGAAGGCGAGAGACTTCGTCCACAATGACTGCTTTTTTGGCCATTTTGGTTTTGGAAGCACACATGTAATTGTTCGTTAGATGCATCAGGTGCTGAAAATCTATTCAACAACCACAAACATGGCCAAGAGTCTGATGCAGACACATCCCTTTCCAAAGCAATTAAGCAAAGATCTACAGGTGATGCCCATTAATTTCCATTGAAAACTGTTTTCTTCAGGCTTCAAAAAGGGGTGGCCTGAGGCAAAGACCTTTCTGACATTCAGGGCAACAGAACAATAGGTAAGCAAATGGCCCAAGGCAGGGTTTCTAAAATGATATCTGAGTTTTCTGAGATGATCCCATTCCCTTCAGCTATCCAGTACATAGCCATGTCACAGAGCTTGGAGGTGGTTCATGTCTTGGAAACAAAACCATGAGCCTATTCTGGAGAGTGGCCAGAATTCAAGAAGAAAACAGGAATGTAGGAAGACAGTGGTTGTTGCCCATCCATTAGGCAAGACAAAATCCATTCATAAATTGGGCAGGATGAATGTTGTGAAGCTTTCTTCTATTCAGGACACATCCATTGATGCATTCTCTTTTCTAATGTCTACAACCACGGACACAGTGGGATAAACAGACATAGAAACACTCGCATTGTCAAAAGACTTACTAGAAACAGTCCACTCCAATCCTAACAAACCGACTTTCCTAGCTATTCTCAGATCATGAGACAAAACCACAAACTCACACCCACACCCAAAAAGTCACCTCCTTCGCCCAAGTAGGTCTATGACTATCCGGAGTGTCCTCTGACTGATGGGCCATAGTATGTTACTCCAAAATGGACTGTCCTATGTCAGATGTGGACTCCTTGGCCAACACTGTGAAGTTGTAAGGTGCCAGTGGTGAGACACTACCTGCTTACTCAGGAAAGGCCCCTCTTCAGACCTTCCTGGCATTTGGCCATCCTCACATCAGTAGTTACCAAGAAAGACTCATTCTGTCCTTGGTAAATCCAAACATGTGAGGCCACTGGGACTGGGACTGGGACTGCCTCTGGGTGCCTGTCTCCCTGGATCCCTAGTTCAGAGAGTTCCATCACCAAGAAAGTGATGTAGGTCACTTCCTTCAGGAACTGAATGAGGTCACTGCCTTGGCAACCACTTTGTCCTAATAGTTGCTTCCAAGTGTCCCAATTGATGGAGGCTGCCCCTACTTCCTGTGACACTTTCACAAGTTTGAATGGTATATCAAACATAGGCACCCGGGAACAGCTCTCCACACAGGCCTGGTATTGTCCATCTTCTCTACATTAAGAAAAGAGAGACTGCTTCAGACACACCCCTTCATCCTGACCAGGTTGTTTGTCGTGGAAGATGACTTTTGCTCTCTCAGGTCCTTCATAGCTTCCTATAGCTTCCCCAGGGTTCATTTCTGCATGGACCTTTTCATTTCTCAGCAGGTGGAAGATTTCTTACATTCCTTTATTGTAAGACCAACTCTGTCCCTGCTTTTCTGTAAAGTTAGATTGAGGGAACAGAGTATGGTTAGGGTTAATAACATGTTTGATTTGGCTTAGGAATCATTCTGCTGGATGAATAATGTTACTGGGAACCTGCAATATTTATTAGAATATATAGAGGGGAAATATATTTATGAAAACAGAAATCTAGGTAAGATTTGAAGCTCAGAAGGGCTTTGGATCCTTGATTGGGATACTTAGGTTTGAATTATGTTCTGCACATGTGTCTCAGATAAATCTATACACAATGGCATAGCACCTTGTACCTTGGATGATTGAATGTCAAAGAGAACATCCAGTCAAAAAAGGATAGTTGGTAGGATTAGGAAGATAGTTGGTAGGATTAGGAAAAAGAGTGAGTATATGATTTGGACAAAAAGTTCTTTAGCAATAGGGTTTTGGGTAGAGAGAAAATGTAAATGTCAGCACATGTGAAGAGTCAGTCACAATGATGAACTGGGGAAAATATGTAGGAAAGCAGATATCAATAGAGACATTAGAAAATCAGCAAATGATAAAGTGATTGATAGGATTAGACATTTTCGACAGGCTTGAGTTTGAATAAATAATCTTAGGAAGAAACAAATATGTAGTCA
The DNA here is from genome assembly GCF_048772815.1 of Callospermophilus lateralis. NCBI lineage: Eukaryota > Metazoa > Chordata > Mammalia > Rodentia > Sciuridae > Callospermophilus > Callospermophilus lateralis. Next base: position 1,281,884 of record NW_027513592.1, on the reverse strand, counting down.
CCAATAGGATTGACATTTGAGAGCATTAGGCAACCTGGACATGGGTGATTTTCATAATCCATACTCATATTCCATTTAGGCTTTGGTACAGTCGTAAGTGTGACTTTGCATTTTGTGGCCAGAATATTACTGTGATAAAATGTATATGTAGATCAGGTGACATGAGTATTTGTTGAACCATTTCTGAGAGCAATATTTTGAAGAGATGTAAATTAGTATTGGGGGCACAAATAGGTGTACAATGTGTGTATGAATATAGAGAGAATGCATGAATAGACCATACTGTGAATAAATAATATAACTGTTTCCAAATTTAGAAATTGGAATAAATTGATATCCCAAAATACACAGGAAATCTTATATTGATATACATACATTCATTCCAACCAGTTATATATCTAATGGTAATATTAGGGTTGTAGTTTATCATAAAATGTGTGTGAGTTTTGCTTCAAAATTGATTATGGAAATCGAAAATAATGTGTTTGGAAAGAAGTCTCATGAAATAACCAGTCAAAAACAAGGAGGAATACATGTGTTCTGAAGCACGAAGTGATTGAATGTGTTACAAATGTCTTTCAATTTGTGAACTTGTGGATGAAATGTATATTCTACGATGTATAAAAACTGAAGAAATAGTAATGTACCAGTGTTGAATTAAAATGAACATCAAAATACACATCATGTCCCATAGAAATCTACTTTCATTGATGTTAAATTGGGTCAGTTACTGTAGAAATATAAGGCTTTGTTTGCACCATTCACTGAAGTGAGTTTTCAGTACTAGGAAACAAATATGTATTTCAGGTGGATGAATATTTCTAAAAACAATCTTATGAAAAGTTGATTATAAAAGCACATACATGAACATCAGTGAATTATTTAGGGAGTGTATAATAAGACACATATATTTCATATTTTGAAAATATATATATCACACAGATACATTAGAAAGTAGCAATATATATGCCAATCAAAATTCATCATGAAATATATATCATTCACAGATCCAAAAATATTAATTTTACTGAACATTGATTTATGTATAATGTTTTTCAACTAAGAAGCTCACTCATAGTTTGAATTTTCAGTTCCAAAAACATTTAGGAGGAGTCATCTCTTCTCATACTTTGTATCTCCCAAGTTAGCCACCTCACAAAAATGTACGTGTGATACCAGGTAGGATTTTATATGTGCATATAAAAATACATGTGCTGAATTGGCTACAGAAAAAGGGAGACAGAAATTCACATATGTGTTAACTTTAAAAACACATGGAGAACTATTTCAACAAAAAATTAACAAGATTTATAACTCTTACCCTATATCATGCAAAAGGCAAGACCAACTATACGCCATGCCTCCTCTCAACCGCTTGTATTTCTATTCTGTTTGGGTTATTTTTCTCCATCATATTAGGATTACTAGTCAGAGTCTAGTAGGGTATGTGTTAGTGTCAGGGATTCAGTATCTTGAATGGAAAATTGAAAAATGAATCCAATGTGTATGTAAATATGTGCTACACGAAAATCTTCCCACTCTCATCCAGAACAATGCCTTGACAACACCTACAGCCCAAGTATGACACAATCAGAGGAGAAAAGTTAGAAAATCCGTGAATACATATCTAGAATGGAATATGATCAGAAGTTCACAACCTTGGAAGTGGTAGAGGAGTTTCCAAAAGTAAGGGACAGGGTAAACCCTCCAAAAACTTGAAGGTCTGCTGGCCTAGAGACTTCTTGAGAAACTGCCTGTGAGGTTGGGCACTTGAAATATATGTTGTTGTCAGGAGCTTTAGCTTCCTTTCTAGTGAGACCATAAAAGCTGGGTCTGCATCAATGTGACCTGGAGGACATGGTTTCTTATTTTCCAATGAACATGAGACAGCAGTGCTGAATTTTCCATTGTAGGTAAACTGTGGCCCCTGGGGGCTGAATGTCTCCCTGTGTGGACGTTGAATCCATATAGTCATCCTCTATTTTCATGGTGTTTCTTGCTGCTGCACTGGGAGTTTGGTATTTGCTTCATGAAATACAAGGAGTTCAACGGGGACACAGTGCAGGAGGGATTTCTGTCACGTGTGGTGGGTCAGGGTCTGCAGGAGAATACAAGAACCAGGCCTCTATCCCACATAGCTTGCCCCCTTGACCATAGCAACCTGATTCTGAACAATGTCCTGAAACCTCTCTATGTAACAAGGTGCCTTCACATATAAGGTTCTGCTGGCTTCACCATGTCAGTCACAAGCCATTTGGAATCCAATGAAAGATCTACATGGCCCCACCACAGATGTTTTATCACACACCTGCCCACCATTGCTCTAGGCCCACTACTCAGCAGGATCCAACTTTCTGGCATCTCTGTTAAACACCATGTTCATGAAAACCAGTCAATCAAGGCACTGTCTGGTATACTCATTGTTGGGAAAAGCATAAACGGCAGCCATACCCCAGAGAAAAACCCCAACATGGTGCCTAAGGACTTCTTCTTCCTACCTTCTTTTTTCTGCAGTGGTGCCAAATGTTCCCACCCGTGTGAACTCTCCCGCTGGCGCCAATTTGAAATCTCGCTGGTGGGGAACCTTAGCCCCAATAAGAACTAATTCCTGGGCTCCAGAGCTGATATCTGAAAGAACTTACCAATAAACGGTTTGCCTGCCATTTATCTAAGCCCTTCCATCTTCCCCTTAGTTCTATATAAGCACACAGCTTTTTGCAATAAAATTGGAATTCTCCCAGCGAAGTGCCTTTGCGTGGGAAGTTCTTTCATTCTGGTGCCCCATGTGAGGATACAGGTGAGCTCTTTCTAACAAGAGCCCAGTCCCCTGCTCCCCCGGAGACACTCCTCCATGGTCCGCTCTTTTCAGAGGCCGGCTTCCTGCACCCACCACAGATCTGATATATGTAAGCCTCCCCTGACCCTGGCTCTGCAACTCCCTTCGGGCTACCACAGGTTTTGTGACCTTGATCTTCTGGCACACTCTCGACGCCCTGTAGGGGGCAGGAAATTCCTGCCACTGAGACCTTTACTGGTCGCAGTGGACCCTCTGGTGATCCGTTTTCCTTTGGGGCGTGAGGCTTCTGAGTTTACACAAGAGGCTCTGTGGTTTTTTCTCCTCTGCTGCCGCTGCTGCTGCTGGCTAGAGTTGCTGTTTGCTGCAGGGCTGCTGTGTCTGGCTGAAGCTGCCTCTCTGCTCGGGGAAAACTGAACTCCCGTCCTGGAACTACATTCTGCTGGAACCGGAGTTCTGTTTTCATTACTGACTTTTTCCGCTGCGTTCAAAAACTTTCCTGACGTCAGGTTGCCCGTGGCTCCGAACCCATTGGGTCTCACAGATCGCACTTCACTGGTGACGCCCAGGTAGTGCCCTCTGTATTTCCTCATGACGGCTGGTCATTTTGGGGACGCCCACCTGACCCCCGTTCGCCCTGAGCTTCCTGAAAGCCGTTCCAGCCCGGGTTTTCTCTTTGTCTCTCTCGCTTACTCTTATTCTCTCTCTCTCTCTCTCTCTCTCTCTCTGTCTTCCTTCTCTCCCTGTGACTATGGGCACCTCTTCATCTGTACCTGAAGCCTCACCTCTCAAATGTCTAATAAAAAATCTGGCCACACTCTCCCTCACACCAGACATCAAGCCCAAACTTCTAATCAAATTCTGTACCCAAGATTGGCCTACATATCCACTGGATAATGGCAATCATTGGCCTCCAGAAGGCTCCTTACATCCAAACTTCATCTGCGACCTTTTTAACTACTGCCAGCATCTGAAAAAGTGGAGTGAGATTCCATGCATTTAAGGTTTTAGCCTTCTCAGACAGCACCCTGTCGCTGCTCCTCCTGCCCTCCCTCTCAGGTCCTCCTTGTTTGCAAACCCTTCTCTTCCCCTATGTCTACTCCTGACTTCACAGATTCTTCCTCATTCAACCCAGCAGATGAACCCCCACCTTATCCCCCAGTCCTATCTGCCCCTTCTCTCCCACTATACCCTCCTCTTCCTCTGCCTGATTCCAGGGATCCTCAGCCTTCCATTTCATCCTCCTCCCCTCCGTCCTCTTCTGCCTGCTTCACCTGCTCCTCTTCCAAAGAGACACTCCCTGCCCCTCCCTCTCCTTCCTGTCCGCCTCCTGCCTCTTTCAGTCCTCCTGTTACCAGGTCTAAGGGACTCCTTCCCACCCCCAAGACAATCGCACCCCTTTGTGAGGTAGCTGGTCCCGAGGGTGTCATCAGAGTCCAAGTGCCCTTCTCCATGTCGGACATTACTCAGCTAGAGAGGAAGTTAGGCTCATTCACCACTGACCCCACCACTTACATTCGGGAGTTTCAATGGGTCCTGCAAGCATATAGTCTCACTCATCATGACATCTACATGCTCTTGGCCAATACACTTCTCCCTGAGGAAAGGCAATGGTCTGGGAGCTAGCCCAAGCCCATGCTGATGAAAATCATAGGACCAATCCTAACCACCCCACAGGCCCTCATGCTGTCCCAGAGCAGGATCCCCTATGGGATTACAACACCCCTGAAGGCTTACAGTCTAGTGACCTTTTTACATCCTGCCTCTTGGCGGGCCTGAAAAAGGCCATCCGCAAGGCTGTTAACTTTAAAAAGGTGCAGGAGGTCATTCAAAGGAAGGAGGAAACACCTTCAGAATTCCTGTATAGACTAACCAAGGCCCTTTAACAGTACACAAACCTCAACCCAGAAACCCCTGATGGCCGTCATGTCTTAATGAAATATGTTCTGGCCCAAAGCTACCCTGACATTAAAGCCAAGCTTAAAAAGCTTGAACAGGGCCCTGCTACTCCTTAGACTAAAATCCTCGCTGTCGCTTTCAAGGTTTTTTATGATAGAGAGGATGAAAGTGAATGCCGTACGCAGAGGGCTGAAAATGCCAAGTTCCAAATGTTGGTCCAGGTCATTCAGAGAAGGCCATCACCACACCATCCCAATATGACACCCCCGGGAGCTTGCTTCAAATGTGGTAAGGAGGGACATTGGGCCAGGGATTGTCCTTCACTGAGGACACCCTACAACCCCTGCCCAAAATGCCATCAAAGGGGACACTGGGGGGCAGACTGCCCAACAACCCGAAAGGGAGGTTGGTCAGCCGCCAGGCAACCACAGCCTTTCTTGGGCTTAGCAGAGGAGGATTGACGGATCCCTGGGCTTTCCCTCCAGACTATTACCATCAAGAATCAAGAGCCTAGGTTTACCTTCCTGGTGGATGGATGCTTCATTACCTTCCTCTTGGATACTGGTGCCACTTTTTCGGTCTTAAGGGAGTATTGGGGTTCTACCACACCCTCAAAAACTCCTATTGTCAGGGTAGGAGGTAAACAGATTTTCCCTCAAACCCCGCCATCATGTTATATGCAGGGATCCCTTTTGTCCTTCACTCACTTCTTTCTCGTTATGAGCCATTGCCCCATTCCCCTTCTGGGAAGGGACATACTCTCACTATTAAAAGTCACCATTCACATATCACCCCACACCTCTCCTACCTCTCATTTCCTCATGATGTTCCTAGGGGCAGATACACCTCCTTATTGCACTCTCCCATGACTCTCTAAACCAGTTAAGCCTGAGGTTTGGGACACAACTACACCCCTTATGGCTAAATGCAGTCCTATTCATATTGTCTTACGGGACCCTTCAAGATATATTAGTCAATCACAATATCCACTCACAACCACAGCCCTCCTCGAATTAGAACCCATCATCCAGGATTTATTACGAAAGGGGTATCTTAGGCCTACAAACTCTCCTTTCAACACCCCCATTCTGGCACTTAAGAAACCTAAAGTGTCCTACAGGCTGGTTCAAGACCTTCTCCTTGTCAACTCCTCTGTGGTCCCCATCCACTCGCTAGTGCCCAACCCTTACACCCTCCTCTCTCAGATCCCTGCCACTACTACCCACTTCTCGGTCCTAGGTTTAAAAGATGCATTCTTTTCTATTCCCTTGTTCTCAGAATCTCAGAATATCTTTGCTTTTACATGGACTGACTCTCACATCCACCATTCTCATCAGCTTTCCTGGACTGTCCTCCCACAGGAATTCAGGGATAGCCCCCATCTCTTTGGCCAAGTTCTTGCCCAGGACCTCACATCCTTTCACCCGACCTGTCCTGACACTATTCTCCTTCCATATTTCAATGACCTTCTTCTATGTAGTCCCTCTGGGAACACTCTCAATCCCACACAGCTCAGCTTCTTAATTTCCTAGCAGACAAGGGATATAGGGAGTCTCCCAACAAGGCCCAGGTTTCCCATTCTTCTGTCACCTCTCTTGGTTTTTGCCTTAGACCCGGGAAAAAGGAAATAACACTGGATAGGAGGCAACTCCTCTCTGATCTTCCAGTGCCCCACATGAAAGCCAAAATACTATCATTCCTAGGATTAGCAGGTTATTTTAGGGCCTGGATCCCAAATTATTCTCTTCTATCCAAACCCCTGTATGACCAAGCAAATGGACCCCCTAGTGAATCTCTTGTCTCCTCCCCCATCTACCACTTCCGCAGGTTTCAGCAACTCCTCTTAAAGGCACCTGCCCTTCACCTTCCTGATCTTTCAAGACCATTTCATCTATATGTCCATGAAAAAGGGGGGCAAGCACTTAGGGTCTTAGGTCGAAACTATGGGCCTACATTTGCACCTGTGGCATATTTTCCAAGAAACTAGACTCTACCATCCGTGGGTGAGCCCCTTGCTTAAGAGCTCTGGTTGCTGGACAAATTTTACACAAAGAAGCCTCTAAGCTGAGTTTTGGGGCACCTTGAACTATCCACTCCCCACATCACTTGAAAGATCTTTCAGCTTATAAGGGCCTTCAAACCCTTCCTCCATCCAGAGTTCTGTCACTCCTCACTTCCTTTCTGGAAAACGCTAATATTACTTTCCTCCCCTGCTCTGCACTGAACCTTGCCTCACTGCTCCCAATGACTCCCACGTCTAACACACCAACTCATAATTGCTTGGAAACCTTAGAAGATTTCCTCCCCTGTCATTCTTCCATTTCTGAGGAACCACTCACCAAGCCTGACCTTATCTGGTTTACTGACAGCAGTTCCTTTAGGCAGAACGGCACTCATTACTCTGGATATGCTGTAGTTTCAGCCACTGAGATTATAGACGCCAAAGCTTTGCCTTCAGGAACTACCAACCAGCAGATTGAACTTATAGCAGCCACTCGTGCCTGCCTTCTAGCACAAGGCAAATCCCTCACCCTCTATACTGATTCAAAATATGTCTTCCAGATCTTATTATCCCATGCTTCAATATGAAGGGAGCGACGCCTACTTACCACCAAAGGTAATGCGATCACTAATTCGGCTCTTATAACAAATCTGATGGAGGCCTCCCACTTACTCACCCAGTTGGGAGTTGTCCATTGTAGGTCCCATCAGAAGGACGGCTCTCTTATCACTGAGGGCAATGCCAAAGCTGACCAGGCGCCACGAATGCCTGCTACCACTTCCAATTATGGCCCCTATGGGGTACATATTATGGCCACTTTAGACAGCTCATCTGAAGCCCCTACTTCTTCCAGTAAGAACAAGGATCTTTTCAAGTTCCTTCATACTCTACACCATTCCAATTCTCAGTCTTTGACCCTTTTTTTACAGAGCTTCTTCTCCCTCAACCATTCTGACATAGCCATGATAGAGAATATAGCCTCTAATTGTCAGATCTGTCATCGGACCAAACCTCATACTCCTTTAAGGCCCAAACCTTTCCCTTTCCACCAAGCCCGAGGACACATTCCCGTTGCTGACTGGCAAGTAGACTTCACCAACATGCCCACAGTATGGCACACTAAATACCTCCTTGTCTTTGTGGACACTTTCTCTGTTTGGGTTGAGGCATTTCCCGCTTCCAATAAAAAGGCTTCCACTGTAGCTTCAATCTAACTGACAGACATCATCCCTAGGTTTTGTATGCCCACTTCCCTACAATATGACAATGGCCCTGAGATTATTTCTAGGATCACACAAAAGGTCTCTCAAGCCCTCTCCTTCAAGTGGCATTTCCACTGTCCATATTACCCCCAGGCTTCAGGGAAAGTGGAAAGGGTAAATCATACTCTGAAGGAAGTCCTTACCAAATTGACAATGGAATTAAACTTAGACTGGGTCAAAATCCTTCCCTTTGCTTTGCTTCGAATCAGAGCTCTCCCTAAGAAACCATCTTTACTGTCTCCCTTTGAGATAATGTATGGAAGACCTCTTATACCCTCTGGGTTGGTCACTTCACAAGGACCTCTCACCCGAGATTTGTCTTTGCCTCTCTTGTTTCATCTCCGCTCTGAACACTGGAAATGTCAGAACTGGCTTCTTCCGGACCCAGTCTCCTCTCCAAACACTCCTCCCTTAACACCTGGGAGTCTAGTCTATTATAATACCCCAGAGGAGAAAGGGACTCTTGCACCAAAATGGGAAAGCCCCTATCCTTTTATTCTCTGTACCCCCACCGCAGCCAAACTCTCCTTACCAGACAACCATCTCACTCCCTGGATTCCCATTTCTAGGTTTAAGCCATATCACCAGGAGGCCCCACCTGCTGACCACAGGACCATGCCAGAGGAACTCAAAGAATCACCTCCTGAAGCTCCCCTTTAATCCTGCTTTCCACACCCATCTCACCCATTTAAGTTGCGGCTCACACGGTGTTCCCTGCAGCCCAATTCCTCTTAAAGAAGGCACAATGAGCTCTCCCAACACCCTAGTCTTCTCTAACTGCTTGTTTTTTGTGCTCTGCTTTTTTTCTGTGCTCTGTTGGGACTTGTCTTTACCCTCCTAACCTACCATGTATTTATTCACTCTTCGGGAACGATACTCAGAACATGGCATGCAGAAGGTCCGCGCAGTGGATGCAACTACTTGCTTCATCCACAACTGCACCTCTATTTCCCTAAAATTGTCACCTTCAAGGACCTTCGTCCCTGGTAGCTGGAACTGGCCTTTCATTTGCTTCCTTTTTAATCAAACCAAAGACTATTGTCATTGGTGGCCTGAGATATATAATGGGTGCCCCTATTGGTCATGCAGGTTCCATGATGAACGTGGTAGCTGTTCTTACCACTCACTTGGCTACTCTGAAGGGTTGACTTCTAGTTACCTAAAGTGGCATAAAGGCTCTTCATCCGATAACAATGGATCGTATACTTCAGATATACCTGACCCCAAGGCCAAACGTTGGGGCTATGTTGAGTTTGCTGTCTATGCTCGGACAACCTCAGCAAGACCCACAGGGTGGATGACTGTTGGCCGCACCCTGATTACGCCACCTAAGGCAACCAATCATGTAGTCGAACACATTAAGGAGTCAGAATCAAAACTGGATAAAGGCCATTGAAACAGATGTTTTTTCGTCCTCTGCCTGAGGATCAAAAGAAGTATATTTCCTATATGCTTCCATAATTCTCTCCAGAATCATAGAGGGAGACTCATTAGGACGTTGGATTATCTCTCTTACCATGGGCAAATTAGTCGGCCCTCTGGCGGCCACTCGGAGCCCCGCTATTAGAGCCCTGTGATAAGTGGAAAGATGCTACCAACCTTCAAAGGTGTTGGGATCCCAGTTTGGTCGGTTCATGGGCCCATAAGGATGAAGAGGGAGCATCACAGTGGCTTCTGAGTTTTCTATTTTCCGTAGCTGGCGGGTTTCTTTAGGTGGCCCAGCTTCCACCAGAAAAGGAGGGGCTGCTGCTGCTGCGGAGAAATCCCTTGGAGGGCTTGGGTCTGGCCCAATTGCCTCTAGTGGCAGAGAGGCTGAGTCAGTGGCGGGAGAATCATCTGGAATGTGTTGGGGGTTGGGGAGCGAGGGCAGAGGATAAGGAGGGGGAGGATTGTCCAGTCTTGTGACTCAGGAAGAATGAGGGGAAGATGGGGAGGGAACGGAAGGTTTGAATGATAGGATCCTGGGGAAGGGGTATATGGCTGTTGATCTGGGTGGCCACGTGGTCCCGGCTGAAAGACAATATCTCTGACTTTTCGGATTAGATTGAAGTAGAAGGATCCTTCTGGGGGCCACCCGACTTTGAGGATGGACATATCTAATTTCCTTGGTGATGGAACTCTCTGAACTTGCTATCCAAGAACCAAGACACCGAGAGGCAATCCCAGTCCAAGTCCCTGTGAGCTCACTTGATTGGATTTTCCAAGGACAGAGTCAGTCTTTCTCGGTACCTAATGATGTGAGTATAGCCAAATACCAGGAGAGCACTGAAGAGGTACTTTTCCTGAGAAAGCAGGTAGTGGCTCGCCACTTTTTCCTGACAACTTTACAGAGTTGGTCAAGGAAAGCAGATCTGATAGAGGACATGCCATTTCGGGGGAACATAATATGGCCCACCAGTCAGAGTTAACTCCGGAGAGTCACAGACCTACTTGAGGGAAGGAGGTGCCTTTGTGAATGTGGGTTTGTTGTTTTGTCTCATATTCTGAGAATAGGTAGAGAAGGCGGTTTGTTTGATTTGGAGTGAACTGTTTCTAGTAAGTCGTTTGACAAAATGAGTGTTTCTATGTCTGTGTATCCCACTGTGTCCGTGGTTGTAGACATGAGAAAAGAGAATGCAACAATGGATGTGTCCTGTCTAGTAGAAAGCTTCCCATTATGCATCCTGCCTAATTTATGAATGGAGTGCGGCTTGCCTTATGCATGAAAAATACCTATTACCTTCCTAAGTCCCTGTTTTCTTCTGAATTCTGGCCACTCTCCAGAATAGGCTCATGGTTTTGTGTCCAAGATATGCAACAACTCCAAGGTCTGTGACATGGCCATGTACAGGATAGCTGAAGGGAATGGCCAGCATCTCAGAAAACTCAGATATCAGTGTGACCAGGAAAGTCTCAGTGGATATACCCTGCTTTTGGCCTTTTGCTTACCTATTGTTCTGTTGCCCTGAATATCAGGAAGGTCTTTGCCTCAGGCCACCCCTTTGTGAAGCCTGAAGGAAACAGTTTTCAAATGGAAATGAATGGGCATCACTTGTGGCTCTTTCTTAGTTGCTTTGGAAAGGGATGTGTCTTAATTAGACTCTTGGCCTTGTATGTGGCTGTGACTTTGATTCTCAGCAGCTGATGGATCTAAAAATGATCCCATGTGTGCATCCAAAACCATAATTGCCAAAAGATCAGTCATTGTGGATGAAGTCTCTCGTCTTCCTCTGTTAGGATCCTGACCTCCATCAAGTGAGAATAGGTATTCCTTGGGTCAAATGAGTTCTTCAAATCACTGCAGAGGTGCTTAGGTTTTCGTATGCCTCCAAATCACATAAAGAATCTATACTTGAAAGTCAGTAGGCCTCAAATTGGAGAAACAGAGCAGTATTAACGGGAGGCTTATTTGATCACTCCTGGTTCACAGAAAGGGTGTCCAGGCCAACATGACTTTAGGCAAATGAGGGGCAAGGGAGTTTATTTGGACACTGTCTTTGGGTGAGCCCTTCATGGAAACCTCCAGACAGAGGTTAGGATGAGTGACTATATGGAAGAAGATGAGGACCATGTTTGAGTGTTTTGTTTTTAATTGTGGTCATTTGTGTGGTGGTTGTAAGAAATATCTTGGTCCACCTGGGCTTGAACTCTGTTGGGATTTCCCTTAGAGACTGCGTTCTGGAACTGAACTCAGAGAAGTATTGCCATGAATAGAAATACAAGCAGTTTAGAGGAGGCATGGTGTATATTTGGACTTGCCTTTTGCATGATACAGAGTAGGAGTAAAATCTAGTCAATTTTTTGTTGAAATAGTTCTCCATGTGTTTTTAAAGTTAAAAAATTGTGAATTCCAGTCTCCCTTTCTCTGTAGCCTATTCAGCACATATATTTTTATATGGATATATAGAATCATACCTGGTACCACACATACATTCTTCTGAGGTGGATGAGTTGGCAGATACAAATTGTGAGAAGAGATCACTCCTACTTAACCGTGTTGGAACTGAATATTCAACCAATGGGTGAGCTTGCTAGTTGAACAACATTATACATAAATCCATGTTAAGTAAAATGAATATTTTTGTATCTTTTTATGATATAAATTTTATGAAAATTTTGATTGACATATATTTTGCTATTTTTTTTCTGTGTGTGTGTGTGTGTTTTGTGTCATTCGCCTGTTCTGTAAAACAACTTCAGAGAGAGAGGTTAAAAATTCATGCAAAGCTCTGATGGAGGTATCTAATATCTTAGTTTTGGTCTATTGCTTCTTCTAATTGGGTCATTTGTTGTGTCCCATGGACGAGGGCAGTGGTTCCTGTGCCCACCCCTGAAGCAACTCCTATTCCGAATAGGATGGCTAAAGTGAGGGATATATGTTCCCAGTGGAAATGGGTTGTATGCCCCTCTATTTCATTTCATCATGACAGAGCACTCTGGGAAACATCTGCACCATTACACAATTAATCACATCTGTTGACAATTTCTTTAAAACATAAACAATGTTTAATTATATACAATTAAGCTGTTGTAGGGACGGACAAGGCAAGGCACCTAAGATAGCAACGAAGACAGGGAAACCGTCCTATTTGGTTGCAACCAGATTCAGAGGGCATTGCTTCTGTTGTAATCAATTATTCTCCTGAAACTCAAGTTTAGGTAGTTTCAGAATTTTGTACCCAACATGTAAGGGAAGGGGCTCAGAAGTTCACAGTCTTCAGAAGTTCAAAAAAGCCGTTGTTGTTTCTGTTTTTACCTCAGTTCTGGGCAAGTTAACTTTTCAAGGACACCTGGGAGGGAAAGAGCTTTTTCCTACCTTTCTTATTTTTCGCCCCTGACAGCTGTTACCATGGAGCCTGATGGTAACTTCTTTATCTTAGAAATATAGCCATCTCTGTAAAGCCCCAGCTCATGGCCAGAGGCCTTGTTCATATATTTTGTGGAAAACAAATAATGGGGTGTCTAGCATAGAAGTGCTTATTTTTTTAGCCAGTGGCCAAGTAGAACAAGGCAACACTAAAAGAGGAAGTTTATCTACATTGAACTCTTTTATAGGGACTCTTTTGCTGAAAGTCCTAAATCAGCCATGGTGAAGACTTCTGTAGAAAGTCAGTTAAGAATTTTCTGTAGGCCTGGTACAGAAGGGGAAGACAGGGAAGGTGGGGCTGACAGCACCTCCGAGGATCTGAGAATAAGGAAGGAGAGATGTAAAAGAATAATGGGAAAGGGGTTTGGGATTTTCCTAGCAACAAAAACTTGAGCTGTAGAACAGGTAGAGCAGAGGGGAAGACAAGAGTGAGTATCCCAAAATGCATGTGAGGGACTTTAAATTTTTAGCAAACTGTTTTCAGTGATGACAAAGCAACTTTAAAGGCCATTTTCATTACATCTTTGATAGGAGTCTGAGGGCTCTCCTCAGCTAGTTTCAGCTTTGTGTTAGCTGGTAAGAGGACCTGGTGGGACCCGGTGCGGGCACGGACAGGAGAAGAGAGGAGTGAGTCGGTGGATGGGAACCTGAGTACCTGCTACTTCAGCAAGATGGCGATGGTCTGAGAACCAGCAGAGATTTGGGTTTTTGATCTAATAATTGGAGGGGAGAAATCAGGTTGCTGAGGTGAGAGTTACAGCAGAGACTCTGGAGCACAAGGCTGAAGGTGAGGATTGATTGGATAAGCATAGTTCAGGATATGAGTGAAGGATGGAAAAGGCCTGCCCATTGGGGAATCTCCTTTCACCCTTTTGAGCACTTGCAGAAGTTAAAAAGGTCACACAGGGCTGGGGATGTGGCTCAATTGTAGCACGCTTGCTTGGCATGCGTGCGGCCCGGGTTCGATCCTCAGCACCACATACAAACAAAGATGTCGTGTCCAGCAAAAAACTAAAAAATAAATATTAAAAATTCTCTCTGTCTCTCTCTCTCTCACCTCTCTCTTTAAAAAAAAATGGTCACGCAGAATTTGAGGATCAAGAGACCCCTCTGGGGGCCATCGGTTTTGGTTATCTAATTGGTAATATGGCCAATGCTGTGTACTGAATTTGATGAGGAGTTTGTGTTCCATCAGGCAGCCCCTGTATGCTCATATCCCCATGACGTACAGCAAAAGTCTGCCAGGCATTCTGGGATTACTAAAAAGGAGTGATGGATTTTTCCTTTCCCCAGGTCCATGATCCTCTTAGTTATACAAGTCCGATATTTACTGCCATTAGCCCCTTGAACTAGAGACCTTTTATTTGATAGAGGGCCCAATGGGGCCTTAAGGGCTGAGTTTATTGCCCCTGTATCCACTTCAAAGTTTACTGGTGTCTCCTCTACTTCAAAAGATACGCTGAGCACAGGGAGGGGATCTGAGCCCCGACTTTCGTAGTCATGCTGAAGAGTCAGAATGGCTGGCTGGCGTGGCTGCCTCTTTCTAGGGCACTCTTGAACCCAGTGTCCTCTTTCTTTACAGTAGGCACATTGATCTGAGGTCAGGGGTGGCCTCTGGCGTGGGACCAGGAATCCCTTCCTGTCTCCCTGTTTCTTAATTTCTGGCCTTTTTGTTATTGTGACCGGGACCTTAGTCAACTCCTTAGTCTGTCTTTTGTTTCTTTTATCCTCCTTTTGCTCCCTTCTCTTCCTCAGTTTCTCTCTTATAGTATACTTTCTCGGCTTCTCTGACTAAATCTCTCAAAGTCATATCTTGTAATCCATCTAAGCATTGTAACTTTCTTTAAATATCCAAGGCAGCATGCCCAATAAAGGCCATTGTGACAGATGATTTTTGATCCTCTGCATGAGGATCGAAAGGAGTATATCTCCTATATGCCTCCGTAATTCTCTCTAGAAACATAGAGGAAGATTCATCAGGCCCGCAGGCGTGGTACCCACGTCACCCCAAATGGAGTAGGGAAAGAGCAGTGCCACTGCCTGCACCCGGATCAGGCCCAGCCACCAGCTGGTGTGGTAGTCACGTCACCCAAATTGTAGTAGGGGCCAAGCAGGCCGCCCCCCGCGCCCGCCACAAAAGCAGACCTGTGACTGACCTTCGGAACAGGCCCAGCGGCCTGCCACCATGGTATACATGACACCCCAATTGGAGTAGTGGCAGAGCAGAGCTTTCTCCCGCGCCCAGTACAAGCACAACGGCCCACCAGCGTGGTAGTCACATCAACCCAATTGGAGTAGGGGCAGAGCAGAGTCTTTGCCCGCACCCGGAACAGGCCCAGCGATCTGCCAGCATGGTAGTCACGACACCCCAATTGCAGTAGGGCCAAAGCAGAGCCACCACCCGCTCCCGCAAGGTAGGCAGACCTGCAACTGACCCGCGGAACAGGACTAGCTGCCTGCAAGCACAGCAGACACATCAACCCATTTGGTTCTTTGAAAAAATAAAAAAAATCTACAGACCCTTAGCCATGCTAACGAAGACAAAAAGAGAGAGAACTCAAATTACTAGCATACAGGATGAAAAAGACAATATCATAACAGATATTTCAGATATACAGAAGATAATCCGAAATTATTTTGAATCTTTGTACTCTAATAAAATAGAAGACAGTGAAGGCATCGATAAATTTCTTAAGTCATATGATCTGCCCAGATTGAGTCAGGAGGATATAGACAACCTAAACAGACCAATATCAATTGAGGAAATAGAAAAAACCATCAAAACACTACCAAGTAAGAAAAGCCCAGGACCTGATGGGTATACAGCAGAGTTTTACAAAACCTTTAAAGGGGAACTAATACCAATACTTTCCAAGCTATTTCAGGAAATTGAAAAAGAGGGAGAACTTCCAAATTCATTCTATGAGGTCAACATCACTCTGATTCCTACACCAGACAAAGACACTTCAAAGAATGAAAACTACAGACCAATATCTCTAATGAGCCTAGAGACAAAAATCCTCAATTAAATTCTGGCAAATCAGATACAAAAGCATATCAAAAAAATTGTGCACCATGATCAAGTAGGATTCATCCGTGGGATGCAAGGCTGGTTCAATATACAGAAATCAATACATGTTATTCATCACATCAATAGACTTAAAAATAAGAACCATATGATCATCTCGATAGATGCAGAAAAAGCATTCGACAAAGTACAGCATCCCTTTATGTTCAAAATTCTAGAAAAACTAGGGATAACAGGAACATACCTCAATATTGTAAAAGCAATCTATGCTATGTCTCAGGCTAGCATACTTCTGAATGGAGAAAAATTGAAGGCATTCCCCCTAAAATCTGGAACAAGACAGGTATGCCCTCTTTCACCACTTCTGTTCAACATAGTTCTCGAAACACTGGCCAGAGCAAGTAGAGAGATGAAAGAAATTAAAGGCATATAAATAGGAAAAGAAGAACTTAAATTATCACTATTGCAGATGACATGATTCTATTCCTAGCAGACCCAAAAGGGTCTACAAAGAAACTAATAGAGCAAATAAATGAATTCAGCAAAGTGGCAGGATATAAAATCAACGCTCATAAATCAAAGACATTCCTGAATATCAGTGACAAATCCTCTGAAACGGAAATGAGGACAACCACTCCATTCACAATATACTAAAAAAAAAAAAAATTGGGAATCAACCTAACAAAAGAAGTGCAAGTTTTATACAAGGAAAACTACAGAAACCTAAAGAGAAAAATAGAGGAAGATATTAGAAGATGTAAAAATGTACCCTGTTCATAGATAGACAGAACTAACATCATCAAAATGGCGATATTACTAAAAGTTCTCTATAGGTTTAATGCAATGCCAATCAAAACCCAACGGCATTTCTTGTAGAAATAGAAAAAGCAATCATGAAATTCATATGGAAAAATAAAAGACCCAGAATAGCAAAAACAACACTAAGCAGGAAGTGTGAATCAGTCGGTATAGCGATACCAGACTTCAAACTATACTGCAGAACAATTGTAACAAAAATAGCATGGTACTGGTACCAAAACAGGTGGGTGGACCAATGGTACAGAATAAAGGACACAGAAACCAATCCAAAAAATACAACTATCTTACATTTGATAAAGGGGCTAAAAGCATGCAATGGATGAATGATAGCATCTTCAACAAATGGTGCTGGGAAACCTGGAAATCCATATGTAACAAAAAGAAACTGAATCCCTTTCTCTCGCCATGCACAAAAGTTAACTCAAAATGGATCAAGGAGCTTGATATCAAATCAGAGACATGGTGTCTGATAGAAGACAAAGTTGGCTACGATCTACATACTGTGGGGTCGCCTCCAAATTCCTCAATAGGACACCCATAGCACAAGCGTTAATAACTAGAATCAACACATGGGACTTACTCAAACTAAAAAGGTTTTTTCTCAGCAAAAGAAACAGTAAGAGAGGAAAATAGGGAGCCCACATCCTGGGAACAAATCTTTCCTCCTAACACTTCAGATAGAGCACTAATATCCAGAGTATACAAAGAACACAAAAAATTAGTCAATAAGATAACAAATAACCCAAACAACAAATGGGCCAAGAACCTGAACAGACACTTCTCAGAGGAGGACATACAATCAATCAACAAGTACATGAAAAAATGGTCACCATCTCCAGCAGTCAGAGAAATGTGAATCAAAACCACCCTAAGATACCATCTCACTCCAGTAAGATTGGCATCCATTATGAAGTCAAACAATAACAAGTGCTGGCGAGGATCTGGGGAAACAGGTACACTTGTATATTTCTGGTGGGACTGCAAATTGATGCAGGCAAATGGGAAAGCAGTATGGAGATTTCTTGGAAAGCTGGGAACGGAACCACCATTTGACCCAGTTATTCCCCTTCTCGGTCTAAAACCTAAAGACCTAAAAAGAGCATGCTACAGGGACACTGCTACATCGATGTTCATAGCAGCACAATTCACAATAGCAAGACTGTGGAACCAACCTAGATGCCCTTCAATAGAAGAATGAATGAAAAAATGTGGCATTTATACACAATGGAGTATTACTCTGCATTAAAAAATGACAGAATCATAGAATTTGCAGGGAAATGGATGGCATTAGAACAGATTATGCTAAGTGAAGCTAGCCAATCCCTAAAAAACAAATGCCAAATGTCTTCTTTGATATAAGGAGAGTAACTAAGAACAGAGTAGGGATGAGGAGCATGAGAAGAAGATTAACATTAAACAGGGATGAGAGGTGGAAGGGAAAGGGAGAGAGAAGGGAAACTGCATGAAAATGGAAGGAGAACCTCAGGGTTATACAAAATTACATACAAGAGGAAGTGAGGGGAAAGGGAAAAATAATACAAGGGGGAGAAATTTATTACTGTATAGGGGGTAGAGAGAGAAGAGGGGAGGAGACTGGAGGGGAGGGGGGATAGTAGAGGATAGGAAAGGCAGCAGAATACAACAGACACTAGTATGGCAATATATGAATCAATGGATGTGTAACTGATGTGATTCTGCAATCTGTATACGGGGCAAAAATGGGAGTTCATAACCCACATAAATCAAAGTGTGAAATATTATTTATCAAGAACTATGTAATGTTTTGAACAACCATATATAAAAATTTAAAAAAGAGATAACTAAATTCGGTGAATAATGCACGAGAATCCTAATATTTCTACAGTTTAAAATCAATGCCAGTAGATTCCTATGGGACATGATGTGTATTTTGACGTTCATTTTTATTCAACAATGGTACATTACTATTTCATGAGTTTATGCACATCATAGGAAATATATTTCATCCACAAATTAGCAAATTTATAGGCATTTGATTGAATTTCAATCGCTTCCTGCTTTACAATATATGCATTCCTCCAGGTTTCCTGACTGGTCTTTTCATGAGACTTCTTTCCAAACATATTATTTTCGATTTCCATAATCACTTTTGAAGCAAAACTCACACACTGTTCATGATAAACCAAAACACTAATATTACCATTAGATGTATAATTGGTGGGAATGAATGATTGTATATCAATTTAAGATTTCCTGTAATTTTCCAGATATCAGTTCAATCCATTATTTAATGTTGGAACAAGTTATATTATTTATTCACAGTATTGTCTATTCATGCTTTATCTCTATATTCATAGACACAGGGTGCACCTCTTTGTACCCCCAATACTAATTTTACGTCTTCAATATATTGTTTCCAGAAATGGTGGACGAAATACTCATGTCACCTGATCTACATATACATTTTTTCACAGTAATATTCTGGACAAATAATGTAATGGTCACGGTTATGATTGCACGAAGGACTAAATGAAAAGTGAACATGGATTACTAAAAACATCTATGTCCAGGTTGCCTAATGCTCTTAACTGTCAATCCTATTGGTGACTACATATTTTTTTCTTCCAAAGATTATGTATTCAAACTCAACCCTGTTGAAAATGTCTAATCTTATCACTCACATTTTCATTTGCCTGATTTCCTAATGTCTCTATTGATATCTGCTTTTCTACATTTTTCCCAGCTCATCATAGTGACTGACTCTTCATATGTGCTGACATTTACATTCACTCTCTAACCGAAACCCTATTGTTAAAGAACTTTTGTCCAAATCAAATACTCACTCTTCTTCCTAAACCTACCGACTAGCTTCATAATCTTACTGACTATCCCTTTTTGACTGGATGTTCTCTTCTACATTCAATCATCCAAGGTACAAAGTCCTATGCCAATGTGTATTGAATTAACTGAGACATCTTTGCAGAACATAATTCAAAGCTAATTATCCCAATCAAGGGCTCAATGCCCTTCTGGGCTTCAAATCATACCTAGATTTCGGTTCTCATACTTATATTTAACCTCCATATTCTTGTAAATATCGAAGGTCCCCAACACTATTATTCATCACACAGAATGATTCCTAACACAAATCGAACCTGTTATTAACCCGAAACATACACTGTTCCCTCAATCTCATTTTACAGAAGAGCAGGGACAGAGTTGTTCTTACAATACAGGAAAGAAGGGGACAGTCCACCTGCTGAGAACCTCAAAAGTCCATGCAGAAATGATACCTGGACAAGTTGTAGGCAGGTATAAAGGACCTGAGTGAGCAAAACTCATCTTCCATGCCAAAACACCTGGTCAGGATGAAGGGATGTGTCTTAATCAGCTTCTCTCTTCTTATTGTAGAGAAGACTGACAAAACCAGACCTGTGTGTAGAGCTGTTCCTGGGTGCCTATCATTGATATTTCATTCTAACTTGTGAAAGTGTCACAGGAAGTAGGGGCCGGCTCCATCTCATGGGACCCTTGGAAGCAACTGTTAGGGAAAAGTGGTTGCCAAGGCAGTGACCTCATTCAGTTCCAAAGAAAGTGACATACCTCATTATTTGGTGATGGAACTCTCTGAACTTGGTATCCAAGAAGCCAGGCACCCAGAGGCAGTCCCAGTTCCAGTCCCAGTGGACTCACTTGTTTGGATTTTCCAAGGACAAAATCAATCTTTCTTGGTACCTACTGATGTGAGGATGGCCAAATGCCAGAAGAGCTCTGAAGAGGGACCTTTCCTGAGAAAGCAGGTAGTGGCTCACCACTTTTTCCTGACAACTTCACAGAGTTGGCCATGGAAACCAGATCTGAAAGAGGACAGGCCATTTTGGGAGAACATAGTATGGCTCACCAGTCATAGGACACTCCTTCTAATCACAGACATACTTGGGGGAAGGAGCTGCCTTTGTGGGAGTGGGTATGGGTTTGTGGTTCTGTCTCATGTTCTGAGAATAGGTAGGAAAGGCGTTTTTTTTTTGTTGTTTTTTTTTGTTTGTGGTTTTCAGTGGACTGTTCTAGTAAGTCGTTTGACAAGGCAAGTATTTCCATGTCTGTGTATTCCACTGTGTCCGTTGTTGTAAACATTAGAAAAGAAAATGCATTAATGAATGTGTCCTTTAAAGTATAAATATTCCCAAAATTCATCTTGCCCAATATATGAATGAACTGCAGCTTGTCTTATCGAAGGGAAACACCTGCTATCTTCCCAAGTTAATGTTTTCTTCCTGTATTCTGGCCAGTCTCCAGAATAGGCTCATGGTTTTGTTTCCACGATATGTACCACCTCCAAGCTCTGTGACATGGTCATGTACTGGATAGCTGAAAAGAATGGCGAGCATCTCAGAAAACTTAGATATCAGTGTGACCAAGAAACTCTCAGTGGAGAGACCCTGCTTTGGACCTTTTGCTTAAGTACTGTTTTGTTACACTGAATATCTGGAAGGTCTTTCCTTCAGGGCACCCCGTTGTGAAGCCTGAAGAATATAGTTTTGAAATGGAAATGAATTGGCATCACCTGTGGCTCTTTGCTTAATTGCTTTGGAAATGGATGTGGCTGAATTAGCCTCTTGGCCTTCTTTGTGGCAGTGATTTAGATTCTCAGCACATGATGGATATAAAGAATGATCCCATGTGTGCGTCCAAACTATAATGGCAAAAAATCAGTCATTGTGGATGAAGTCTCTCGTCTTCCTCTGTTAGGTTCCTGACCTCCATCAAGTGTGAATAGGGATTCTTTGGGTCAAATGAGTTCTTCAAAGCCCTGATGAGGGGCTTGGGTTTTCGCATGACTCCAAATCACATATAGAATCTATACCTGAAAGTCAGTAGGCCTCAAATTGTAGAAACAGAGCAGTATTAACGGCAGGCTTATTTGATCACTTCTGGTTCACAGGAGGGCTGTCAAGGCCACCCTGACTTTAGGCAAATGAGGGGCAAGCGAGCTTTTGTTGGACACAGTCTTGGGCTGTGACCCTGATGGAAAACTCCAGCCAGAGGTTACGATGAGTGACTATATGGAAGAAGATGAGGGCCATGTGGGAATGTTTTGGTTTTAATTTTGGCCATTTGTTTGGCGGTTGGAAGAAATGACTGGGTCCACTTGGGCTTGAAGTTTGGTGTGATTCCCCTTAGAGACTGAGTTGTGAAACTGAACTCAGAGAAGTATTGCCATGAATTTTGTTTGGATTTTAGGAGGCCACGCATGTGAGTCGCCCTTGTAAACTGAGATCTAGGGCCAGGGTGGCTTTCCACAGAGCACTGGGAATCTCTGCCAGGATATCACTTGATTTTATTCTCAAAGACATGGCAGCCATATTTGAGAGTCGAAAAATACATAGGCCTCACATTGTAGACTTTAATGGGCCTGGCATCATGTGACCATTTTGGCACTCTTTCAGAAGCCTTGCCTGTGAGAGTTCTCCAGAGCTTTTATTGAATTGAGCTTCCTCAACATTTAATGGTTACTGAATGAATTGAAACCACAGTGCCTCCAACTTCATCCTTGAAAAATGGCTAGATAAATACCATGAAAATTTTGAAATTCCCATGACCAGGTGGCACTGGAGAACCTTTGGATGTCCTATTGCTGATCAAGAGTAACCAGACAGTGCCTTGATTGACTGGGTTTCATGAAAATGGTGTAGTACAGAGATGCCAGTAAGTTAGAGCCTGCTGAGTAGTGGGCCTAGAGCAGTTTTGGGCAGGTGTGTGATAAATCACCAGTGGTAGGGTCATGAGGATCTACCATTGTATTCCAAATGGCATGTTACTTACATGGTGCAGCCAGCAGACCCTTATATGTAAAGGCATCTTGTTATATGGAGAGGTTTCAGGGCAATGTTGAGAATTAGGTTGATATGGACAAGGGGGCAATGGGGCAAGCTATGAGGGATAGAAGCCTGGTTGGTGCATTCTCCTGCATACCCTGGCACACCACACGTGACAGAACTCCCTCCAGCATTGTGTCCCACTTTAGCTCCTTGTATGTCATGAAGCAAATACCAAACTCCGAGTGCAGTAGCAAAAACACGACAAAAAGTGGACCAGGACCAAATGGCTTCACAGTCCACATGGGGAGAAACTTTGTCCCCAGTGGTCACAGTTTACCTACAAAGAGATAATGCAGCACTGCTGCTCATCTTTATTGGAATATAAGAAGCCATGTCCTCCAGGTCACATAAATGCAGACCCAGCTTTGATGGTCTCACGCAAAGAAGTCAAATCTCCTGACAACAACATATTTTTCAAGTGCCCAACCTCACAGAAAGTTTCTCAAAAAGTTTTTAGGCCAGAAGAGCTCCATGTTTGTGGAGTGTTAACCCAGTCCCTTACTTTTGGAAACTCCTCTACCACCTCCAAGATTGTGAACTCCTGAGCATTTCCATTCCAGATATGTATTCACTGATTTTCTAACTCTTCTCCTCCAATTGTGTCTTAATTGGGGCAAAGGTATTGACAAGGCATTGCTCTGGATGAGAGTGGAAGGATATTTATGCAGCACATATTTGCATACACATTGGATTCATTTTTCAATTTTCCTATTGAAATAGTGAATCCCTGACACTAACCCGAACCTATTAGGCTCAGACTACTCAACCTAATAAAAAGGAGAAAAATAACCCAAACAAATATAAATACAAGCAGTTCAGAGGAGGCATGTTGTATATTTGGACTTGCCTTTTGCATTATATAAGGTAGGAGTTATAAATCTAGTCAATTTTTAATTGAAATAGTTCTCCATGTGTTTTTAAAGTTAACAGATATGTGAATTCTTGTTTCCAATTCTCTGTAGCCATTTCACCCATGTATATTTATATACATATATAGAATCCTACCAGGTATCACATGTACATTTTTGGGAGGTGGCTGACTTGGCAGATACAAATTGTGAGAAGAGTTCACTCCTCTTAAAAGCTGTTGGAACTGAAAATTCAACCTACAAGCTTCCTAGTAGAACAACATTATACATAAGCTCATGTTCAATAAAATAAATATTTTTGCATCTGGGGATGATATATATTTAATGATGAATTTTGTTTGGCATATATATTGCTACTTTTTAATGTCTATTTGTGTTTTTTTTTGTATATATACATACACTCTGTAGATTTTTCAAAAAATGAAATATGTGTCTTATATACACTCTCTTAATTCATTCATGTTCATGTACTTGGATTTATAATCAACTTTTCACAAGATTATTCTCAGACATATTCATTTAACTGAAATACATGTTTGTTTCCTAGTACTGAAAACTAACTTCAGTGAATGGTGCATACAAATCCTAATAATTCTACAGTAACTAACCCAGTCTAACATCAATGCAAGTAGATTCCTATGGCACATGATATGTAATTTGACGTTCATTTGTATTCAACACTGGTACATTACTATTTCTTCAGGGTTTGCACATCATAGGATATACATTTCATCCACAAGTTCACAAATTTATAGGCATTTGTTTCAACTTTAATCACTTCTTGCTTCAGAACACATGTATTGTCAAGGTTTCTTCACTGGTCTTTTCATGAGAATTCTTTCCGAACACATTATTTTCAATTTCCATAATCACTGTTGAAGCAAAACTCACACACTCTTCATGATAAACCAAAACACTAATATTACCATTTGATGTATAATTGGTTGGAATGAATGATTGTATATCAATATAAGATTTCCTGTAATTTTTCAGATATCAGTTCAATACATAATTTAAATTTGGAACAACTAATATTATTTATTCACATTATGGTCTATTCATGCTTTATCTCTATATTCATAGACACAGGGTACACCTCTTTGTACCCCCAAAACTAATTTTATGTCTTCAATATATTGCTCCCAGAAAAGGTGGTAGAAATACTCTTGTCACCTGATCTACATAAACATTTTATCACAGTAATATTCGGAACTAAAAATGTGAAGGTCACACTTAAGACTGTACCAAAGCCAAAAGGGAAATTGTACATGGATTACTAAAACATCCATGTCCAGGTTGCCTAATGCTCTCAAACGTCAATCCTATTGGTGACGACATATTTGTTTCTTCATAAGATTATATATTGAAACTCAACCTTGTAGAAAATGTCTAATCCTATCACTCATTTTATACTTTGCATGATTTCATAATGTCTCTATTGATATCTGCTTTTCTACATATTTTCCCAAGCTCATCATAGTGACTCACTCTTCATATGTGCTGACATTAACATTCACCCTCTAACCAAAACCCTATTAGGAAAGAACTTTTGATCCAAATCCTATACTCACTCTTCTTCCTAAACCTACCGACTATCTTCTTAATCCTACCTACTATCCCTTTTTGAATGGATGTTCTCTTCTACATTCAATCATCCAAGGTACAAGGTCCTATGCCATTTATTATTGAATTATCTGAGACATCTTTGCAGAACATAATTAAAAGCTAAGTATCCCAGTCAAGGGCCGAATGATTTCTGGCCTTTAAATCTTACTTAGATTTCTGTTTTTGTACATTTATTTCAACTCTATATTCTTATAAATATCGTAGGTACCCAATACCATTATTCATCGCACAGAATGATTCCTAACTGAAATCGAACCTGTTATTAACCCTAAACATACACTGTTCCCTCAATCTCATTTTACAGAAGAGCAGGGAAAGAGTTGTTCTTACAATACAGGAAATTAGGGTACCTTCCACCTGCGAGAACCTCAAAGGTCCATTCAGAAATGATACCTGGAGAAGATTTAGGCAGGTATAAAGGACCTGAGAGAGCAAAAGTCATCTTCCATGGCAAACAACCTGGTCAGG
Source organism: Callospermophilus lateralis (assembly GCF_048772815.1). NCBI lineage: Eukaryota > Metazoa > Chordata > Mammalia > Rodentia > Sciuridae > Callospermophilus > Callospermophilus lateralis. The sequence goes on along the minus strand of NW_027513592.1, from coordinate 1,256,413 downwards.
ATGAAGGGATGTGTCTGAATCAGCCTCTCTCTTCTTATTGTAGAGAAGATGGACAAAACCAGGTCTGGGTGAAGAGCTGTTCCCAGGTTCCTCTGGTTGATATACCATTCTAACTAGTGAAAGTGTCACAAGAAGTAGAGGCCGGCTCCATCTCATGGGACCCTTGGAAGCAACTCTTAGGACAAAGTGTTTGCCAAGGCAGTGACCTCATTCAGTTCCAAAGAAAGTGACATACCTCATTTCCTTGGTGATGGAACTCTCTGAACTTGGTATCCAAAAAGTCAGGCACCCAGAAGCAGTCCCAGTCCCAGTATCAGTGGGCTCATTTGGTTGGATTTAACAAGGACAGAGTCAGTCTTTTTTGGTACCTACTGATGTGAGGAAGGACAAATGGAGGAGAGCTCTGAAGAGGGACCTTTCCTGAGAAAGCAGGTAGTGGCTCACCACTTTTTCCTGACACCTTCACAGAGTTGGCCAAGGAAACCAGATCTGATAGAGGACAGGCCATTTTGGGAGAAGAGAGTATGGCCCACAAGTCAGAGAACACTTTGGATAGTCACAGACCTACTTGAGGGAAGGAGGTGCCTTTGTGGGAGTGGGTGTGTGTTTGTGGTTCTGTCTCATGTTCTGAGAATAGGTAGGAAAGTCGGTTTTTTTGTTTGCAGTGGACTATTTCTAGTAAGTCGTTTGACCAGACTAGTGTTCATATGTCTGTGTATTTCACTGTGTCCGTTGTTGTAGACATTTGAAAAGATAATGCATTAATATATGTCTAGTCTAGTATAAATCTTCCCATAATTCATCCCGGCCAATTAATGAATGGAATGCAACCTGTCTTATCCATGGGCAACACCTGCTATCTACCTAAGTTCCTGTTTTCTTCCTGAATTCTGGCCATTCTCCAGAATTGGCTCATGGTTTTGTTTCCAAGATATGTACCACCTCCAAGCCCTGTGACATGGCCATGTACTGGATAGCTTAAGAGAATGGCGAGATTCTCAGAAAACTCAGATATCAGTGTGCCCAGGAAAGTCTCAGTGGAGAGACCCTACTTTGGATCTTTTGCTTAACTATTGTTCTGTTGCCCTGAATGTCAAATATCAGTGTGACCAGGAAAGTCTCAGAGGAGAGACCCTACTTTGGATCTTTTGCTTAACTATTTTTCTGTTGCCCTGAATGTCTGGAAGGCCTTTGCCTCAGGCCACCCCTCTGTGAAGGCTGAGGAAAACAGTTTTGAAATGGAAATGAATGGGCATCATCTGTGGCTCTTTGCTTAATTGCTTTGGTAAGGGATGTGGCTGAATTAGCCTTTTGGTCTTATGTGTGTCTGTGACTTAGATTCTCAGCTCCTGATGGATCTAAAGAATGATCGCTTGTGTCCATCCAAAACCATAATTGCAAAAAGATCAGTCATTGTGGATGAAGTCACTTGCCTTCCTCTGTTAGGTTCATGACCTCCATCAAGTGAGAATAGGGATTCTTTGGATGAAATGAGTTCTTCCAAGCCCTGCAGTGGTGCTTGGGTTTTCACATGACTCCAAATGAAATAAAGAATCTATATCTGAAAATCAGTAGGGCTCAAATTGGAGAAACAGAGCAGTATTAAAGGCATGCTTATTTTGTCACTCCTGGTTGACAGGAAGGGTGTCCAGGCCACCCTGACTTTAGGCAAATGAGGGGCAAGCGAGCTTATTTTGGAAACTGTCTTTGGCTGCGCCCCTCATAGAAACCTTCAGCCAGAGGTGAGGATGAGTCTCTACATGGAAGAGGATTAGTGTCATGTGGAGGTGTTTTGGTTATAATTTTGGTCATTTGTGTGTCGGTTGGAAAAAATGACTGTGTCCACCTGGGCTTGAACTCTGGTGTGATTCCCCTTAGAGACTGAGTTGTGGAACTAAAGTCAGAGAAATATTGCCTTGAATTTTGTTGGAATTTTAGTAGGCCATGCATGAGAGTCGCCATTGGAAACTGAGATCCTGGCCCAGGGTGGCTTTCCACAGAGCACTGGGAATCTCCGCCAGGATATAACATGATTTTATTATTAAAGACTTGGCAGGCTGAGTTGAGAGTCAAAACACACATGGGCCTCACCTTGTAGACCTCAATGGGCCTGGCTTTATGTGGCCTCTTTGGGCACTCTTTCAGAAGACTTGCCTGTGAGAGTTCTTTAGAGCTTTCATTGAAATGAGCTTCCTCACCATTTAATGATTCCTGAATGAATTGAAACCCACAGTGACTCCAACTTCATCTTTGAAAAATGGTAAGATAAATACCATGAAATTTTTGAAATTCCCATGACCAGGTGGCACTGGAAAACTTTTGGATGTCTTGTTGCTGATCATGAGTATACCAGACAGTACCTTGATTTACTGGGTTTCATGAAAATGGTTTAGAACAGAGATGCCAGTAAGTTGGATCCTGCTGAGTAGTGGCCCAGAGCAGTGGTGTGCAGGTGTTTGATAAAACATCAGTGGTAGGGCCATGAGGATCTACCATTGAATTCCAAATGGCTTGTGACTGACATGGTGTAGCCAGCAGACCCTTATATGTAAAGGAATCTTGTTTTATGGAGAGGTTTCAGGGCAATGTTCTGAATCATGTTGCTATTGTCAAGGGGGCAAGCTACGTGGGATAAAATACTGTTTGGTGCATTCTCCTCCAGACCCTTCCCCCCACACCTGACAGAACCCCTCCAGTACTGTGTCCCATTTGAACTCGTATTTTGTGAAGCAAATACCAAACTCCCAGAGCAGCAGCAAAAACACCACGAAATTTAGAGGATGGCCAAATGGCTTCACAGTACACACGAAGAGACAATTAGCCCTCAGAGGCCACAGTTTACCTACAAAGAGAGAATTCAGCACTGTTGCCTCATTTCATTGGAAAGTAAGTAACCATGTCATCCAGATCACATAGATGCAGACTCAGCTTTGGTGGTCTCACTACAAAGTAAGCTAAAGCTCCTGACAACAGCATATATTTCAAGTGCTCAACCTCAGAGGCAGATCCTCAAAAATCTTTAGGCCAGCAGAGCTCGAGGTTTGTGGAGTGTTTACCCTGTCCATTACTTTTAGAAACTCCTCTACCAACTCCAATGATGTGAAATCGGGAGCATTTTCCAATCCAGATAGGTATTCACAAATTTTTTAACTCTTCTCCTCTAATTGTGTTTTTCTTGAGGCGAAGGTAATGTCAAGGCATTGTTCTGGATGAGAGTGGAAAGATTTTTCTGTAGCATATGTTTGCATACACATTGGATTCAATTTCCTGTTTTCCATTCAAAATACTGAATCCCTGACACTAACACATAACCTACCAGACTCTGACTACTAATCCTAATATGATGGAGAAAAATAACCCAAACAGAATAGAAATACAAGTAGTTCAGAGGAGGCACGGTGTATAGTTGGACTTCCCTTCTGCATGATACAGAGTAGGAGTTATAAATCTAGTCAATTGTTTGTTGAAATAGTTCTCCATGTATTTTTAAAGTTAACAAACATGTGAATTCCTGTCTCCCTTTCTCTGTAGCCTATTCAGCATGTGTATTTTAATATGGACATATACAATCCTACCTGGTACCACACGTTTGTTCTTGTGATTTGGCTTACTTGGCAGATACAAATTGTGAGAAGAGATCACTCCTACTAAACCCTGTTGGTACTGAATATTGAAACAATGGGTGAGCTTCCTAGTTAAACAACATTATACATAAATCCATGTTCAGTAAAATGAATATTTTTGGATCTGTGGATGATATATATTTTATGATGAATTTTGATTGACATATATTGCTACTTTTTTTGTCTGTGTGTACTCTCCAGATTTTTCTAAATATGAAATATATGTGTCTTATGTACACTCCCTAAATTCATTCATGTTCATGTATGTGGATTTATAATCAACTATTCACAAGATTATTCTCAGAAATATTCATCCACCTGAAATTTGCCTAATGCTCTCAAATGTCAATCCTATTGGTGACTACATATTTGTTTCTTCATAAATTATGTATTCAAACTCAACCCTGTTCAAAATGTCTAATCCTATCACTCACTTTATACTTTGCCTTATTTTGTAATGTCTCTATTTATATCTGCTTTACTTCATGTTTTCCCCAGTTCATCATTGTGACTGACTCTTCACCTGTGCTGACTTTAACAATCACTCTGTAACCGAAACCCTGTAGCTAACGAACTTTTGTTCCAAATCCTATACTCACACTTCTTCCTAAACGTACTATCTTCCTATTTCTATCAACAATCCCTTTTTGACTGGATGTTCTCTTCTACTTTCAATCATTATAGTAAATGTCGGGCGAGCTTCGCAGGAGGAAACCACCAACAGACTATCTCATGCAACAGCAAAGGGTTTATTGAGTGTCCAGCATGCTGGTGCTCAGAGCTCACTTGAATAGAGCAGATAGCCCTGAGAATCGCTTAAGTAGAGCTTATATACTTTACCTGGAGAGGGCAGGGAAGGAAGTTTATTGATGGATCAGGGCGAGTGGGCGATTTGCGTGCAACTGCGTGAGGGAGCACATTCTGCAGTTGGGCATTTGGGGACAGCAAATTCTGGGAACAAGATTTGCAAGCATTTCTCAAGATTTCAACAGTGTTTTGTTAAGCATACAGAAAAACAGGAAGTGACAAGTACCTATTTTATTAACCTTTTATTCCCCACTTCTTCTTCTGGCTACTTTTAATCATAAAAATGATCATTGGGGGGTGTCACATTCTATGTATACTAGTGGGGTATTACCATAAGTTAAACTCGTCCAATTTGAGCCTGGAGAAAAGAAATTACACGGTTGAGAAAACAGGGTTTAATAGTTAGCAATAATATGAGGATTATTATTGGACTGGCCAGGGTTGATAAAAACGTAGTTAACCAGGAAGACTGTGTGAACCAAGACTCAAACCACCTTTTTTGGGCCTCTCTGTCTCTTTGATGCTTTTCAAGGAATCTTTTTAATTTACTCTTAGATTTTATTACAACTCCAGTATGCTCGGCATACAAACAACTTTCTTCTCTCAATGCAGCACAGAGGCCCCTTCTCTCATGACAAGGAGGTCCAACCCTCGAGTGGTCTGAAAAACAACTTCAGAGAGAGAGGTAAAAGACTCATGCAAAGCTCTGATGGAGGTTTCTAATATCTTAGTTTTGGTCTATTGCTGTCATTTGTTGGGTCATTTGTTGAGTCCCATGGACAAAGGCAGTGGTTCCCGTGTCCACCAGTGCAGCAATTTCTATTCCTAATATGATGGCTAAGTTGAGGGATATATATTTTCAGTGGAACCGTGTTGAATGCCCCCCTATTTGATCTTCAAATGAACCTGCATTGTGATAGAGCACTCTGGGAAACATCTGCACGATTACACAATTAATCACATCTGTTGACCATTTCATGAAAACATTAACAATGTTTAAGTATATAGAATCATGCTGTAGTAGGGACGGACAAGGCAACTCACCTAAGATAGCACTGAAGACAGGGAAACAGTCCTATTTGGTGGCAACCAGATTCAGAGGGCATTGATTCTGCTGTAATCAAGTAATCCTCTGAAACCCCAGTTAAGGTAGTTTCAGAATTTTGTACCCAACATGTAATGGAAGGGGCTCAGAAGTTCACAGTCTGCAGAAGTTGAAAAAAGCAGTTTTGTTTCTGTTTTTTCCTCAGTTCTGGGCAAGTTAACTTTTCAAGGACACCTGGGAGGGAAAGAGCTTTTTCTTCCCTTTCTTATTTTCCCATTGCCAGCTGTTACCGCAGAGCCCAGTTGCTAACTTCGTTAACTTAGAAATGTAGCCATCTCTGTGAAGCCCCATGTCAAGGCCAGAGGCCTTGTTCACATATTTTTGTGAAAAACTAGTAAGGGGGTGTCTTGATTAGGAGTGCTAATTTTTTTAGCCAGTGGCCAAGTAGAACAGGGCAACATGAAAATAGGAAGTTTAACTACATTGAACTTTTTTATAGGGACTCTTTTGCTGAAAGTCCTAAAGTCAGCCATGGTGAAGACTTCTGTAGAAGGTCAGTTAAAGACTTTTCTGTGGGCCTGGTACAGAGGGGAAAGACGGAGAAGGTGGGGCTGAGAGCAGCTCAGAGTATCTGAGAATGAGAAAAGAGAGATGTAAAAAAATAATTGGAAAGTGGTTTGGAATTTTCCTAGCAACAAATATTTGAGCAGTAGAACAGGTAGAGCAAAGAAGAAGATGGTTGTGAGTATCCCAAAACACATGTTAGGGACTTTAAATTCTTAGTAAACTGTTTTCAGTGATGACAAAGCAACTTTAAAGGCCATTTTCATTACATCTTGGATATGGGTCTGAGGGCTCTCCTTAGCTGGTTTGAGCTTTGGGTTAGTTGGTAAGAGGACCTGGTGGGACCCGGTGCGGGCACTGACAGGAGAAGAGAGGAGTGAGTGGGTGGAGGGGTACCTCAGTACCTGCTACGTCAGCAAGGGGGCAATGGTCTGAGAACCAACAGAGATTTGGGTTTTTGATCTAATAATTGTAGTGGAGAAATCAGGTTACTGAGGTGGGAGTGACAGCAGAGACTCTGGAGCAGAAGGCTGAAGGTGACGATCTATTGGATAAGCATAGTTCAGGATGTGAGCGAAGAAGGGAAAAGGCCTCTACATAGTGGAATCTCCTTTTACCCTTTTGAGCACTAGCAGATGTTAAAAAGGTCACACAGGATTTGAGGATCTAGAGTCCCCTCTGGTTGCCATCAGTTTTTGTTTTCTAATTCGTAATATGGCCAATGCTGTGTACTGAATTTAATGCGGAGTTTGGGTTCCATCAGGCAGCCCCTGTATGCTCACATACCCATGACTTACAGAAGAAGTCGGCTTTTCCCCCACACAGCCATGGCTGTTTATGGCTTTGACAGTCGGCCGGGTAAACACAGTAATCTAGGCTAGCCAACCTGCATCTGGCTCGTGTGTCCCTACATCCATAATGTTTGTTTCCATTATCTATGGTAAGGAAGGGATTTAATGGAATTTTAGTGGGATCCTCTTCATCAGGGATATCCCATTAGGAAAGACCTATAGCCAGCTGACAAATGTCTGGGTGGAGAGATGGTCACCAGGTCCCTAAGTGGGCTGTATGCGAGATAGATTATACTTCTTTTCCAGTAGAATTTGTGATCAGCCAACGCTGCTGAACGGGCTGATGAGGGTTAGGACTACTTGTGGCCGAGGGGAGAGTCTATAGGCTTATCCACATGGTGAATATGCAATTTGAAAGTGTTACCAGTCTTTTCCAGTTTCCAGCCAGAGTGTGGACAGGGCGCAGGCTTGAGATGAGAGGCATGGATCCAGGAAGTGATTCCGTCTACCTTTACCACTGTAGATGTTATAAGTACCACCTGTTATGGTCCTTTCCAGTGGGGTTCCAGGGATGACACCTGATATCATCTTACGTAGATGAGTCTCTTACTTGATATCGATGTGGAGTCCCCTCGTCCCCAGTTTGGTAGGCAGTGGCCAGCTTTTTCCACAGGTATCACTGAGATCTTTCAAGAGCTTTAAGTCTGTCAAGCAAGGGGGTGTGAAAGGGATCGTTAGGTCTTAGAGTTGGGCTTTGGTCCATTACTGGAGGAGAGGCACCCTAGATATTCACAGGGGGTGTGGTTACTCAAAGAAACAGAGGGCGTATTTCTTGCACGAAACATTGTATAAGGCATGAGCATAGTCCAATCATTTATGCTGGTCTCTAAGCTTAATTTTGTTGAGGTCTCTTTAATGGTTCTATTCATTCTTTCTACCTGTCCTGAACTCTAGGGTCTGTAAGCACAATAAAACTTCCAATGAATCCCCAGGTTCCTGGCTAACCCCTGACTTACTTGGGCCACGAACGCCGGTGCATTATCAGACCGTATTACCTTTGGCAGGACGTATCTTTGAAAAATGTCTTTCAGGATCTGCTTGACCACCATTTGCACTGTTTCTTTTTTTTTCTTTTAGTGGGGAAGGCTTCAATCCATCCTAAAAATGTATCTACAAAGACTAGAAGATATTTATGTCCATACCTTGCTGGCTTAATTTCAGTAAAGTCAACTGCCCAGAATTGTCCTGGTCTGGTTCCTCGTAGGTGCTTTCCTGCAGGAAGCTTGGAAGGGTAAGCATTTACCAATTGATTTACTCGACAGGCTTTTTTTACCCATTTAGTTATTTCTTTTTGCTGTGAGTCAGTTAGTGGAAAACTCTGTTCTTGATACTTCAGAAATACCTGCAGTTTCTTTGAACCAAGGTGAGTGAGTTGATGTGCATTTTCTACTGACATATTTAGAGCTGTGACTATAGGAGTTTTTAGTGAAGGATTTAGAAATTCCACTTGGGGGCCTTCAGGGTTAAAAGTTATTTTGGCCCGGTACTTGGTGAGCAGATCTCTGCCCATCAATGGGGCTAGGAATTCTGGGATTACTAGGAAGGAGTGATGGATTTTTCCTTTCCCCAGGTCCATGATCCTCTTAGTTGTCCAAGCCCGATATTTACTGTCATTAGCCCCTTGAACTAGAGACCTTTTATTTGATAGAGGGCCCAATGTGACACTAGGGATGAGTGTTATGCCCCTTTATCCACTTCAAAGATTACTGGGGTCCCCTCCACTTCAAAAGTTACCCTGAACTCGGGGAGGAGATCTGAGCCCCGACTTTCATAGTCATCCTCCAGAGTCAGAATGGCTGACTGGCGTGGCTGTCCCTCTCTAGTGCACTCTTTGGCCCAGTGTCCTTTTTTTTTGTACAGTAGGTACATTGATCTGAGGCCAGGGGTGGCCTCTGGCATGGGACCAGGTATCCCTTCCTGTCTCCCTGTTTCTTAATTTCTGGCCCTTTTGTTGTTGTGACCAGGACCTTAGTCAACGCCTTATTCTGTCTTTTGTTTCTTTTATCCTCACTTTGCTACATTCTCTTCCTCAGTTTCTCTCTTAAGTATATTTTCTTGGCTTCTCTGACTAAATCTCTCAAAGTCATATCTTGTAATCCATCTAAGCATTGTAACTTTCTTTTAATATCCAGGGCAGCTTGCCCAATAAAGGCCATCATGACAGATGCCTTTTGATCCTCTGCCTGAGGATCGAAAGGAGTATATCTCCTACTTGCCTCCATAATTCTCTCTAGAAACATAGAGGGAGATTAATCAGGCCTTTGAATAATCTCTATTACCTTGGCCAAATTAGTTGGTCGCCTAGTGGCCACTCGGATGCCCACTATTAGAACCTGGCGATAAGTGGACAGATGCTTTCTAACTTCAATGGTGTTGGTGTCCCAGTTGGGTTGTTTCAAAGGAAAACCAGCTTTGATTAAGTTGGGAAGATGTATCACTCTCCAATCTGGTCGGAGGACATTTTTTTATAGCTTCCAGGAGATTCTTTTTTGTTCCTCTGTCGTGAAGAGAGTCCCTAGGAATTGTTGACAGTCATCCCAAGTAGGCAAATGTGAAAATATCAATGACTCAACCAGACCTGTGAGGCCTGTGGGGTCCTCGGAAAAAGGGGGATTGTTATATTTCCAGTTATATAGGTCGGAAGAGGAGAAAGGCCAATATTTGTAGGCTTGCATTTTCCCCCCATGGCCTTCGTCAATCAATGGTCTGTAGAGACATAGTGGGAGCATCACAGGAGTTCCAGGGTTTTCAATCATTCACCACCATCAAGTTTCCTTAGCTGGGCTAGCTTCCTCCTGCGGAGGAGGGGCTGTGTGTGCTGCAGGGGAGTTATCTGGAGGGCGCTGGGCCAGCTTAGATTCCTCCAGTGGTAGAGAGGCTGAGTCAGCTGCAGGGGAATCACTTAGAGGGTGTTGGTGGTTGGGGGACGAAGGCAGGGTATAATAAGGGGGAAGAGAGTCCAGAAGAGTCAAATCTTTTGACTCAGGGATTACAAAGGGTGGAGGAGGATGAGGAGCAGAGGCTTTGAGAGATCATGGGGGAAGGAGTAGGAGCAGGGGAAAGGACAAAGAAAGGCTTCACCCATTGAGGAGGAGATTTGCAGAGGTCCAGCAAAGTTAAGATATATGGCTGTTGATCCGGATGGCTATGTGTGCCCGGGTGAAAGACAATATCTCTGACTTCTTAAATTAGTGGGAAGTAGAAAGATCCTTCTAGGGGCCATCCAAATTCAAAGGTGGGCCATTCTGAGTCACAGAGATTCTGAAAGGTCCAGCGTTTAACTAAAAAAGAAAGATTCTGAGCCCTTAAGCGGACTTTGGTCCAGTGATCAAGGGTCAGGGACAGGGGCATTGAAGTGCTGTGTCCCATAATGAAAGATACACAAAGAGTGAATGCAAGACACACGACACAGACAAGACAAGACAATAAAGACATTCAATGGACATCCAAAACTGAGACCAGGACTGAGTAGCCAGCAAAACCCAATTGGCTGGCAATTCCGAATCAGATACAAAATATTACTGAGTCGAGGAGACTATTGTTCCTCGATTTCCCGAGTCTTTGGGAAGTTCCCGAGGGACGTGGCCTGTGGCTCTGTGACACGTCTGTCAGCCACCATTGGAGAGAACTCACGCTCTTCATCGACAGCCATTTTGCCCAGCACTAACCTTAACACTGAAACAAGAAAGAGGCGCCTTACTTAACCCAAGAGGAACCCGTTAGGGTCTTTTGTCCGCCGCTGCCAAAACTCGGTGGAATCTCCATATGTAAAGGTCGGGTGAGCATGGAAGGAAGAGACCACTAACAGACTGTCTTATCCAACAGCAAAGGGTTTAATCTGGGTCCAGCATGCTGGGGCTCGGAGCTCACTTGAATAGAGCAGAGAGCCCTGAGAACAGTTTAAGCAGAACATATATATTTTCCTTGGAGAGTGCAGGGAGGGAAGTATACTGATGGGTCAGGGCGAGTGGTCGGTTTGCATGCAACCGGGTGAGGGAGTACATTCTACACTTTGGCAGTTGGGGACAGCACATTCTGGGAACAAGATTAGCAAACAGTTCTCAAGATTTCAACAGTGTTTTGTTAAGCATACAGAAAAACAGTAAGTGAAAAGTACCTATTTTATTAACCTTTCACTACCGACTATCCTTTTTGACTGGATGTTCTCTTCTACATTCTATGATCCATAGTTCAAGCTCCTATGCCATTGTATATCAATTTTTTCAAAGCTAAGTATCCCAATCAAGGGCCCAGTTCCCTTCTGGGCTTCAAATGTTACTTAGATTTCTGTTTTTATACATATATTTCACCTATATATTTTTATACATATTGCAGATTCCCAATACCATTATTTATTCAGCATAATGATTCCTAACCCAAATCAAACATGTTATTAACCCTAACCATACATGGTTCCCTCAATCTAACGTTACAGAAGAGCAGGGACAGAGTTGGTGTTACAATACAGGAATATAGGGAATCTTCCACCTGCTGATAACCTCAAAGGTCCATGCAGATATAATCTCTGGAGAAGATGTAGGCAACTCTGAAGGACCTGAGAGTGCAAAAGTCATCTTCCATGGAAAACAACCTGGTCAGGGTGAAGGGTTCTGTCTGAATCAGCCTCTCCATTCTTAATGTAGAGAAGATGGACCAAATGATACCTGTGTGGAGAGCTGCTCCTGGGTGCCTATGGGTGATGTACCATTCTAACTTGTGAAAGGGTCACAGGAAGCAGGGGCAGCCTCCATCTCATGGGAAGCTTGGAAGCAACTCTTAGGACAGATTGGTTGCCAAGGCAGTGAACTTATTCAGTTCCTGACGGAAGTGACCTCACCTCACTTCCTTGGTGATGGAACTCTGTGAACTTGCGATCCAGGAAGCCAGTCAAACATTGACAGCCCCAGTCCCAGTCTCAGTGGTTTTACTTTTTGAATTTCCCAAGGACAGAGTCAGTCTTTCTTGGTACCTATTGATGTTAGGATGGCCAAATGGCAGGAAAACTCTGAAGAGGGGCCTTTCCTGAGAAAAGAGGTAGTGGCTCACTGCTGGCTCCTGACAACTTCAGAGACTTGGCAAAGGACACAAAATCTGAGACAGGACAGGCCATTTTGGGGGAACCTAGAATGGCCCACAGTCAGAGGACACTCCAAATAGTCACAACCTACTTGGAGTAAGGAGGTGCCTTTGTGGGTGTGGGTGTGGGTTTGTGGTTTTGGCTCATGTTCTGAGAAGAGGTAGGAAATGAGGTTTGTTTGGTTTGGGGGGAATTGTTTCTAGTAAGTCATTTGACAATGCGAGTGTTTCTGTGTCGCTGTATCCCACTGTGTCCGTGATTGTAGATATTAGAAAAGAGAAAGCATCAATGGATGTGTCCTGTCTTTTAGAAAGCTTACCAGCATTCATGCTGCCCAATTTATAAATAGAATGTGGCTTGCCATAATGATGGGCAACACCTACGATCTTCCTAAGTTCCTGTTTTCTTCCTGAAATCTGGTCACTCTCCATAATAGGCTTATGGTTTTGTATCCAAGATATGTACCACCTCCATGCTCTGTGACATGGCCATGTACTGAATAACTGAAGTGAATGGCGAGCATCTCAGAAAACTCACATACCAGTGTGACCTGTAAAGTCTCATTGGAGAAACCCTGCTTTGGGCCTTTTGCTTACCTATTGTTCTGTTTCCCTGAATGTCAGGAAGGTCTTTGCCTAAGGAAAACGCTTTGTGAAGTCTGAAGAAAACCTTTTTCAAATAAAAAAGAATGGGCATCAGCTGTGGCTCTTTGCTTAATTGCTTTGCAAAGAGATGTGTCTGAATCAGCGTCTTGGCCCTGTGTTAGGCTGTAGCTTAGATTCTCAGCAACTGATGGATCTAAAGAAAGATCCCATGTGTGCATCCAAAACCAAAATAGCAAAAGAGCAGTCATTGTGGATGAAGTCTTTCGCCTTCCTCTGTAAGGTTTCTGACATCAATCAAGTGAGAATAGGGATCCTTTAGGTCAAATGAGTTCTTCAATTCCCTGCAGAGGCTAGCACATAGGTGGTTGGGTTTTCTCATGACTCCAATTCACATAAAGAATCTAAACCCCACAGTCAGTAGGTCTCAAATTTGAGAAGTGGATCAGTATTAACGGCAGGCCTATTTGATCACTCCTGGTTCACAGGAAGGGTGTCCAGGTCACTCAGAATTTAGGTAAATGAGGGGCAAGAAAGCGTATTTTGGACACTGTCTTGGGCTGCATTCCTCATGGAAATCTACAGTCAGAGGTTATGATGAGTGTCTATATGGAAGAAGGTGAGGGCCATGTGGGAGTGTTTTGGATTTAATTGTGGTTATTTTTGTGGCAGTTGAAAGGGATGACTGAGTCCACCTGAGTTTGAACTCTGGTGTGATTCCCTTAGAGACTGAGTACAGGAACTGAACTTAGAGAAGTATTGCCATGAATTGAGTTGGGATTTTAGAAGGCCAAGCATGAGAGTCACCCTTGGAAACTGAGATCTAGGCCCAGGGTGGCTTTCCAGAGACCACTGGGAATCTCAGGCTTGATATCACATGATTTTATTCTTAACGACTTGGCAGTCTTAGTTGAGAGTCAAAACACACATGAACGTTACATTGTAGACCTCAATGGGCCTGGATTTATGTGACCCTTTGGCCAATCTTTGGGAAACCTTGCCTGTGAGAGTTCTCCAGAACTTCATTTGAAATGAACTTCCACAAAATTTAATGGTCCCTGAATGAATTGAAACCCACATGCTGCCAACTTCATCCTTGAAAAATTGCTAGATAAATACCATGAAATTTTTGAAATTCCCATGACCAGATGGCACTGGAGAAACTTTGGTTGTCCTGTTGCTGAACATGATTATGCAGGACAGTGACTTGATTGACTGAGTTTCACGAAAATGGTGTATAACAGAGATTCCAGGAAGTTGGAACCTGCTGAGTAGTGGGCCTAGTGCAGTGATGGGCAAGTGTGTGATAAAAAAACATCTGTGGTGGGGCCAGGTGGATCTGCCATTGGCTTCCAATTGGCTTGTGACTGACATGATGCATCCAGCAGACGCTTCTATGTAAAGATATCTTGTTATATGGAGAGGTTTCAGGCCAATGTTCAGAATCCGGTTGCTATGGTCAAGGAGGCAAGCTATGTGGAATAGAAGCCTGGTTGGTACATTCTTCTGCAGACCCTGACTCACCACAGGTGACAGAACTCCCTCCAGCACTTTGTCCCAGGTGAATTCCTTGTAATTCGTGAAGCAAATACGAAACTCCCAGTGCAGCAGCAAGCAACACCAGGAAAACTGGAGGATGACCAAATGGCTTCAGAGTCCACAAGAGTAGACAATTAGCCCCCAGTGGCCACAGTTTACCTACAAACAGAAAATTAAATACAGCTTCCTCATGTTTATTGGAAAATAAGAAATCATGTATTCCAGGTCACATAGAAGCATACCCAGATTTGATGGTCTCACTACAAAGGAAGCTGAATCTCCTGACTACAACATATATTTCAAGTGCCCAACCTCAGAGGCAGTTCCTCAAGAAGTCTTTAGTCCAGCAGAGCTCCATGTTTGTGGAGTGTTTACCCTGTCCCTTACTTTTGGAATCTCCTCTACCACCTCCAAGTTTGTGAACTCGTGAGCATATTTGATTCCAGATATGTATTCACAGATTTTCTAACTCTTCTCCTCTAATTGTGTCTAACTTGGGGCCAAGGTAATCTCAAGGCATTGTTATGGATGAGAGTGGGAAGATACTTTTGTAGCATATATTTGCATAAACATTGGAATCATTTTCCAAATTTTCATTCAAAATACTGAATCCCTGACACAAACCCATGCCAACTAGACTCTGACTACTAATTCTAATATGATGGAGAAAATTAACCCAAACAGAATAGAAATACAAGCAGTTCAGAGGAGGAATGGTGTATCATTGGAATTGCCTTTTGCATTATATAGGGTAGGAGTTATAAATCTAGTCAATTTTTTGTTGAAATGGTTCTCCATGTGTTTTTAAAGTTAACAAATATGTGAATTCCTGTCTACCTTTCTCTGTATCCTATTCAGCACATGTATTTTTATATGCACATATAGAATCCTACCTGGTACCACACGTACATTCTTGTGAGGTGGCTCACTTGGCAGACACAAATTGTGAAAAGAGATCACTCCTACTAAACGCTGTTGAAACTGAAAATTCAAACTATTGATGAGCTTCCTAGTACAATAAAATTATACATGAATCCATGTTCAGTAAAACAAATTTATTTGGATCTGTGGATGACATATATTTCGTGGTGAATTTCAATTGGCATATATTGCTACTTTTTAATGTCTGTTTGTGTGCGTGCATGTGTGTGTGTGTGTGTGTGTGTGTATGTTTATATATATATACACACACACTCTACAGATTTTTCAAAATATGAAATATATGTGTCTTATTATACACTCCGTAAATTCATTCATATTCATGTATGTGGATTAATAATCAACTTTTCAAAAGATTATTCTGAGAAATATTCATCCACCTGAACTACATATTTGATTCCTATTACTGAAAACTAACAGTAAATGGTGCATACAAATCCTAATATTTCTGCAGTAACTGACCCAGTTTTATATCAATGCAAGTAGATTCCTATGGGACGTGATGTGTATTTTGTCATTCATTTTTATTCAATACTGGTACATTTCTTTTTCTTCAGTTAATGCACATGATAGGATATATATTTAATCCACTAGTTCAGAAATTTATAGGCATTTTCTTTTACTTTTCATCACTTCCTAATTCAGAAAACATGTTTTCCACAGGGTTTCATGACTGGTCTTTTCATGAGACTTCTTTCACAAAATGCAAAGGTCACACTTATGTTTGTACCGAAGTCTAAATGGAAAGTGAGTATGGATTACTAAAAACATCTATGTCCAGGTTGCCTAATGCTATCAAATGTCAATTTTATTGGTGACTACATATTTGTTTCTTCCTAAGATTATATATTCAACCTCAACACTGTTGAAAATGCCTGATCCTATCACGTACTTTATACTTTGCCTGATTTCCTAATGTCTCTATTGATATATGGTTTCCTACATACTTTCCAGAGTTCATCAATGTGACTGGCTCTTCACATGTGTTGATATTTACATTCATTCTCTACCCGAAACCCTACTGTTATAGAACGTTTGGTTCAAATCCTATACTCACTCTGCTTTCTAAACCTATGAATATCTTCCTAATCCTACTGCCTATCCTTCTGACTGGATGTTCTTTTTGACATTCAATCATCCAAGGTACAAGGTCCTATGCCATTGTATATCAATTTATCTGAGACATCTGTGCAGAATATAATTCAAAGCTGAGTATTTCAATCAAGGGCCCAATGCACTTCTGGGCGTCAAATCTTACCTAGATTTCTGTGTTCATACTTATATTTCACCTATATATTCTTGTAAATATTGCAGGTTCCCAAAACCATTATTCATTGCACAGAATGATTCCTAAGCCAAATAAAACTTGTTATTAACCCTAAGCATACACTGTTCCATCAATCTATCTTTACAGTAGAGCAGGGACAGAGTTGGTCTTACAATACAGGTATGTAGGGGATCTGCCACCTGCTGAAATCCTCAAAGGTCCATGCAGAAATGATCCCTCGAGAAGACTTAGGCAGCTATGAAGGACCTGAGAGCACAAAATCATCTTCCATGGCAAAAAAACCGGTCAGGATGAAGTATTGTGTCTGAATCAGTCGCTCTGGTCTTAATGTAGAGAAGATGGACAAAACCAGGCCTGTGTGGAGAGCTGTTCCATGGTGCCTGTGGTTGATATACCATTCTAACTTATGACTGAGTCAGAGAAAGTACGGGCAGCCTTCATCTCATGGGACCCTTGTAAACAACTGTTAGGACAAAGTGTTTGCCAAGGTATTGACCTCATTCAGTTCCTGAAGGAAGTGACCTACCTCACTTCCTTGGTGATGGAACTCTCTGAACTTGAGATCCAGGAAGCCAGCCACCCAGAGCCAGTGCCAGTCCCATTCCCAGTGGGCACACTTGTTTGAATTTTCCAAGGACAGAGTCAGTCTTTCTTGGTACCTCCTGATTTGAGGATGACCAAATGCTAGGAGAACTATGAAGAGGGGCCTTTCCTGAGGAAGCAGGTAGTGGCTCATTGCTGGCTCCTGACAACTAAACAGAGTTGGCAAAAGGGACCTGATCTGATAAAGGACAGGCCATTTTGGGGGAACATAGTATGGTCCACCAGTCAGAGGACACTCCGGATAGTCACAGACCTTGTTGTGGGAATGAGGTGCCTTTGTGGGTGTGGGTGTGAGTTCGTGGTTTTGTCTCATGTTCTGAGAATATGTAGCAAAGGTTGTTTGTTTGGTTTGGAGTCGACTGTTTCTAGTAAGTCGTTTGAGAAGGCGAGTTTTTCTATGTCTGTGTATCCACTGTGTCCGTGGTTGTAGTTATTAGAAAAGCGAATACATCAATGGAGGTGTCCTGACTAGTAGGAAGCTTCCAGGCATTTATTCTGCCCTTTTTATGAATGGACTGCGGCTTGCCTTATGGATAGACAACACCTACTATCTTCCTAAGTTCCTGTTCACCTCCTGATTTCTGGCCTCTCTCCAGAATAGGCTCATGGTTTTGTGTCCAAGATATGTACCACCTCCAAACTCTGTGACATAGCCATGTACTGGATAGCTGAAGGGAATGGGAACATTTCAGAAACCTCAGAGATCAGTGTAACCAGAAAAGTCTCAGTGGAGAAACCCTGCTTTGGGCAATTTGCTTACCTATGGTTCCCTTGCCCTGAATGTTAGGAATGTCTTTGCCTCAGGCCACCCCTTTGTGGAGCCTGAAGAAAACAGTTTTCAAATTGAAATGAATGGGCATCACCTGTGGCTCTTTGCTTAATTACTTTGGAAAGGGATGTGTCTGAATCAGCCTCTTGGCCCTGTGTGAGGTTGTGGCTTTGATTCTCAGAACCTGATAGATCTAAAGAAAAATCCCATGTGTGCATCCAAAACCAAAATTGCCAAAAGAGCAGTCATTGCTGATGAAGTCTTTCGCCTCCTTCTGTAAGTTTCCTGACCTCTATCAAGTGAGAATAGGGAAGATACACCAAGTCAATTGATGGCTCCTTTTGGAAAAATTCTATCACTGATGACAGCATCAGCATAAGTACCCCAACACTGCCACAATTCGCTGCACCAGCAGATAGTTCACAATGCATACAAGTGAGTTCACAATGCATACAAGTGATACATAATCCAGGCAAGTTCTACAAGCAGTTCAGTGATGGCTATTGCAGAATCTGTAGATTGATTTTATCTTTGTCTTCACCGGCACTGGGATGAAGATAGGAATTCTGGCAATAATGGCTAAAGAAAAAATTCTGTAACATTCCTGAAGGCACTAAAAGAAAACAATTTTCTTAACAATTTACGTTATCTTGAAGAGAATAATTAAATATAATGAAAAGGAAAAGTGAAAGTAAACAAACACATCTGTTAACCTCCTATTTTTTCACATATTGAAACAATCCTGAACAGTTGTTTACCCAATTTAAATTAAACAATTTAATTCACGTGAATAAAAAAAATGGATATATTATTTCATTAGCACTCATCATATGTGATATATGGACATACGCACATTCAAATATATAACACAAAACACAAGTGTGCACACATAATAAATACATACAACACATAATATAATAGTAAAGGCCTTATAACATTTTACATGTGAAATCATCATTGCAATGTTTAAAAACTCTACAGTCAAAAAATAGAACTGATAAGCAAAACATTAACCTAGGTCTGTATGAGCTCAAAAAAACAAAAGAGAACTTCATGATTTGAGAAACGGCAATAATAAAATAGATATTGAAAAAAGCATCCCTGTTCTGTTGCAGATGTAAGGATAGCCAAACTGGAGTTTTGGATATCAGCTGTTATGGAT
Source organism: Callospermophilus lateralis (assembly GCF_048772815.1). Classification (NCBI taxonomy): domain Eukaryota; kingdom Metazoa; phylum Chordata; class Mammalia; order Rodentia; family Sciuridae; genus Callospermophilus; species Callospermophilus lateralis. Next base: position 1,237,544 of record NW_027513592.1, on the reverse strand, counting down.
TTGAGCCAAATCATCTTATTTTGGTCTATCGAAATCGCTTCAGTTAATCTCTCTGGAATCCAAATCGGCTGCTGTTCTCCCTGTGGAAACACATAAACAGACCCCCGACTCCAGGCAATCACTGGGTCGGGATCTTAGTTAATCTCTCTGGAATCCAAATCGGCTGCTGTTCTTCCTGTGGAAACCCACAAACAGACCTCCAACTCCAGAAAATTAATGGGTCAGGACCTTTCCATTGTCCTGTTAGAATATCCTTCCAAAGTACCTGGGGCTTATACACATTTTTTAGACACTTATGCCTTTCTGCAGCACTAAGTCCTGAAAATCCAATTTTAAAAATTTAGAGTAAAAAGGGTTATTTTAAGTTTATCTTTGGGGAATTTATATCCCTTCCCAATTCTGTCTTCTTACTTTAATGAGTACATTATAATAGTGTGATGTGCTCTTTCAACTATGGCTTGTCCCTGTGGATTGTATGGGTTTCCTAATATATGAGTAATGCCAAATGATGAGCAAAATGGTTTAAAAGAGGTAGAAGTATAACCGGGGGCATTATCAGTTTTTAACTGCTTTGGAATGACCACAGTGGCAAAATTTTGTAAGCAATGAGCTATAAAATCTTTAGTTTTTTTCCCCCATGAAGGGAGCCCATCAAAAATCCAGAAGAAGTATCAACTGTAACATGCAAATATTTTAATTTTCCAAATTCTGGCAAGTGTGTGACATCCATCTGCCATATATGGTAAGGTATCAATCCTCTACGATTGACTCTAAGATTAAAATGTGGTAAAATGGTCACACAATTTTGACATTGTTTTATTATTTGTCTAGCTTGTTCCTTAGTTATTTTAAAATGCTTTTGTAAAGTATTAGCATTGATAATGAACTTTTTATGAAAATTTATAGCTTCTTCTAGTGTACAGAAAATATGTATGTATGTCATGTGTAGTTCTACCTGCTAAATCATTGCCCAAACTAAGGGCTCCAGGCAATCCTGTATGTGCCCAGATATGTCCTATTAAGAATGGATATTTTCTGTCCCAGATTAGACTTTGTATACTGGAAAGGAAAGAGAAAACAGTAGAGTAAGGGGAAATCCTACCAGCATCTTCAAGAGATACTATAGCATTACCTATATACTTACTATTGGAAAATAAATTAAACACAGAATCTTTAAACATCACAAAAGCTTATAATACTGCATTAAGCTCTACCTTTTGAGCTGACTTTTGTGGTGCTAAAAATGTAAAAATTTGATCAGGTGTAACTATTGCTGCTGTACCATTATTTGACCCATCAGTGAATATATTTGGAGCATTCATGATAGGAGTTTTCTTGTAATTTTTGGAAAAATTACAGGATGCAATGACCCAAAAGACAATAAAAGATTAGATGGTAAGTGGTTATCAAATAAAACATTAGATTTACACATGATTATTGCCCAAGTATTTAACTCATTAGCTAATTCATCAATTTGATTCAAGGTGAATGGAGTAATAATTTTATTGGGAGAAATTCCAAACACTCCCTTTGCTGCTTTTATTCCTATGAGTATTAATTGTCCCTCAGCCTCAGGATACCTAGTAATAATAGTGTTAGAAGAATAAGATAAATGTATCCATAATAATGGACCTTCTTGCCAAAATACTCCTGTAGGAATATTTTTTGTTGGTAGCACAATAAATAATAAAGGCATTATTTTATCAAATCTATCCAAATGCATATTTCCCATATATGTTTCAATGATTTTTAATGCCTTTATTTCTTCAGGAGTTAACATTCTGGGTGAATTTGGATCAGATGGACCTTTTAGGATATCAAATATAGGTCCCAACTCTCCTGTTGGTATACCTAGATAAGGCCTTATCCAATTAATGTCTCCTAATAACTTCTGAAAGTCATTAATTGATTTCAGTTGATCTACTCGTATTTGAATTTTTGGTGGACTGACAATGGTTGAGGATAATAGAACTCCTAAATAATTAATTGGAAAATTTAATTGTATCTTATCAATTGATATCCCTAGATTATAATTTTTTAATAAGTTTGTAAGTGTGGCATAACATTCTAGCAATTGGTTTTTAACTTGTGTGCTAATAACACATCATCCATATTGTGAAATATTTGTAGTTCAGGATTTTGATTTCTAAGTGGCTGGATTACTTTGTTAACATAAATATGACAAATAGTTGGGCTGTTAGCCATCCCTTTAGGGAGTACTTTCCACTCATACCTCTAATCAGGACCTTCATGATTCAGTGCAGGGATAGTAAATGCAAAACTTGCACTATCCTCAAGAAGAATTGGAAATGAAAAAAAAAAACAATCTTTAATATGTATAACTAAAACATACCAAGTTTTTGGCAAAGCAGACAATTGAGGAATCCTTGATTGAGCAGGTCCCAAAATAACCATCTCATTATTAATGGCTCTTAAATCTTCCAATAATCTCCATTTACCAGATTTCTTTTTGATGACAGAAATGAAAGTATAATGGGGAGATACAGAAGGTTGTATATGTTCTTCCGCTAATTGTTGTTTGACCAGGAACTGGGCTGCTTGTATCTTTTCTTTAGTCAGGGTCCACTGAAGAAGCCATACTGGTCTTTCTGATTTCCAAGTAATTTTTATTGTCCCAGTGGCCCTTTCTGAAAATCCAACCCATGTCTGTCTGTTGCTTGGTCTATTTGTATTGGCGCTGCTATACCTTGTTCTTGTTTTTCTAATCTTTTTCCTTTCCTAAAACCTTCTCTAGCCATAATAGTGGGTACATTTTGATTGATGTTATTTGTTAATGTCAAACCTAATTGATCTAGGACATCTCATCCCCATAAATTTACGGGAAGATTATCCAATACATATGGCTGTATAGTTCCTTCACATTCTTCAGGATCCTTCCAATCCAATACCATTGCACTTCTATGGGGATTAGTTGCCACTCCTAGGTCTCAAAGAGTTTGAGTGTATTGTTGTAATGGCCAATGTTTTGGCCATTCTTGATGAGACACAATGCTAACATCTGCACCTGTATCAAGTAGCCCATTAAATTCATGTCCTTGAATATTTAGTTTTAGCCTGGGGCGAGAATCTAAATTTAAAGAAAGCATAACCAAATCTACACCTGTGAAGCCTAATCCCTTGGAACCTCTTTCTACAGCACGACTGGAAAATTTATCATGCAGACTGAGTATTAGTAGTAACTGTGCTATTCTATCTCCTGGTGAAATTACTGATATGTCCTTTGGAGAACTGGCTATAAATTTTATTTCACCTTCATAATCGGGATCAATTACCCAAGGACTTATCATAAGTTCTTTTAGATTAAAAGAGCTGCGTCCCAATAATAAGCCTACTGTTCCTTTGAGAAGAGGTCCTTTCACCATGTGTGAATGATTTGAACCCCCATCTCTACAGTTAGTACTGATCTGACGGAGGTGCAGATGTCTAACCCTGTGCTCCCTCTGATTTGTCTGATGAGGCGTCTGATGCACAATGTGTCTTGGGCACTACACTGATGGGGTTGCTGGGTTCCTCCAGTGCTCCGTATATTTGTGGTTTTGGGCCCCAGAGCATTGGGCTCCCCTGTCCATTTTTTGGCAATGGAGCCCGGTGCCTTTCTCCATGATATCGTGGATAAACAGCTAGTCCTTGTTCGTTTTTGATAATGAAGTACCCTCTATGGTGGTTTGAGAACGGCATTCATTAGCCCAATGTCTCCCTCTACGGCATCGTGGGCAAATACCCAGTATTCTACTCCTTTGGTACCTATTTTTGTTAAACCCTCTTCCTATGGAGCAATTCCTTTTAAAATGTCCTGTTTGTTCACAATTGTAGCATGTTCCTGGCCTTGCATCTAAAGCCTGTTTAATGCAGCTGCCACAAATTGCCCTTGTTCATTGATGTCTCTGGCATCTAAAGCCTGTTTTACTGCAGCTGCCATGACTTCCTCTTATTCATTAATGTCTTTACATAATTTAATATATGTGTTTAAATCTTCATGTTTCCATGGTCTAGTGATATCTCTGCACCTACGATTCGCTTGGTCATAAGCCAGTTTTTTTTATTAATGGCATTGCTTGTTCTGTATTCCCCAAAACTCTGGTAGCTGTTTGAATAAGCCTATCTACAAATTCAGTGTAAGATTCATTAGCTCCTTGTATTACCTTAGATAATTGACCTTGTAAACCTCCATGTCCTTGTAAAGTCTTCCATGCCCTAACCGCCTCTGCAGCAATTTGTGCGTATACGCCAGGATCATATGCAATTTGTTGCTGCTGGTCCTCATGAGGTCCCTTTCCTAACAACATATCTAGATTTCTCTGAGGATAACCAGCTTCTGCATTTCACCTAGCCGTCTCCTTGCAAAATTTCTCATTGGCAACCTTCCATAAAAGGTATTGACATCCATTTAGCACAGCTTTACACATATTAGCCCAATCTACTGGCATCATATTCAAGTTGTTAATGGATTCGACCAAGCTTACAATGAAGGGTACTTGAGGACCATAGGTTGTTACAGCCCCTTTTAGCTGCTTCACTATTTTGAAATTTAAAGCATGGTGAATTCGCTGCCCTCCTACCTCAAATACAGGGCATGTTAATACTTGAGATCCTGTCTCAGGAACCGAACTATCAACTGCGGGGTTTGGGGGCCTCCCAGCATATGGAGGTGGCCTTGTTATTTGGACATTTACATACTCTGGTGATAGAAAGGTGTTAGTAACAGTCTCCTGTAGAGGAGGCGCTGTTGGTTGGACACTTACGCCCTCTAGTTATTGAAAGTTGTTAGTAGCAGTCTCCTTTTGTAACTTTGCCCCTGATGGCTTTTTCTGACCTAAGCTTTGTTCCTCTATCTTTGTCTGATCTGAAGTCTTTGGACTAAGCAAACCAGATATAAACATCCTCAATGGCAATGTGCCAACTGTCAGAGTCCCTGGGCTGTTCTTTTCCCCCCTTTTAAATCTTCACCATGATGGTTCCATTATGGTATATTTAACAACTCCTTAAAAATCCATGGGCTACATTTTTGTATTGTATCAACGTATGCCCTGACTGTTCTTGACTTTACTGAGGTGCCTCCTTCCTCTAACAATTTACTTAACACTTTTTCAGTTTGGTTTTTTACTAATTTCTGATCCTGTATTTCTACTATAATACAACCCAACAAGACGATGCCAAACAAAACCGAGACAGAATAAAATAAAAAGGGAACAACAAAAAGTCATTATAGCCTTTATATCCTACTGACATGTGCATCCGTCCTTTCTCCCTATCTGTTCCTCAGAAGTAAATAATTTTTTTCTCAGATGTGAGCGGTTTTTCATCCATCTCACTCATCTCCATGGACAGATAACAAAAGTGAAGCAAAACAAAAGAGGAATCTTAAAATGGCTACCGATCCTCTCGCCCTTCCCTCAGGGGCTAGCAGTTTACCTTATCACTTACCCTCAGTGGCTCCCCGTGCGAGCCACCAAATGCTGCAGTCTGGCTGGGCACGATTCAAGAGCGACTTTTCAAAAGAAACAAAGTTTATTTTTAGAACCACACACGCCAAGCAAAACAGCTCCTTAGGAAAAACCCTCAGAGCCCAACTGCCACCACTGGCTTCCTTGCAAAGTTTCTATCACACCCACAAGCCTCTCCACCTCCCACAATCCTCCTGCTCTTGAGGCCATATGGCTGGGTCAGGTGGATGGAGCCAAAAAAGTCCCACAATGAGCAGCTCTGTGGTCTGAAAGGGCAGGGAAACTGCCCAATGTGCACCATCGCAGAGGAGCCAATCAGCTTGATGTTGCTGGGGCTGCTGTGAGCCAATCATCAGCTGGCAGTCGGAAAGAGCGGGGAAAAAGCTCAATGAGCATCTCCATTGTGCATCACCACAGAGGAGCCAATCAGCTAGATGTTGCTGGGGCCGCTGTGAGCCAATAATCATCTCGCAGGGGAATGTTGCTGGTAACTGGAAGTTTGATGGGGCCCCTTAAGCTGTGGCTCTCAACAAATTGGTGTCTCCTTTCTCTGTAGACTATTCAGCACATGTATTTTTATATGCACATATAGAATCCTACCTGTTATCAAACGTACATTTTTGTGAGGTTGCTGACTAGGCATATACAAGATATGAGAAGAGATCACTCCTCTTAAACACTGTTGGAATTGAGAATTCAACCTATGGGTGAGCTTGTTATTAGAACAACATTATATATAGATCCATTTTCAGTGAAATCAATATTTTTGCACCTGTGGATGTTACATATTTCATGATGAATTTCAATTGGCAAATATATTGCTAGTTTAAATGTCTGTCTCTGTGTGTGTGTGTGTGTGTGTGTGTGTGTGTGTGTATATTTATATATATATATATATATATATATATATATATATATATATATATATATACTTTCCAAATTTTTCAAAATATGAAATATATGAATCTTATTATACACTCCTTAAAATCATTCATATTTATGTATGTGGATTTATGATCAACTTTTCACAAGATTATTCTCAGAAATATTCATCCACCTTAAATACAGATTTGTTTCCTAGTACTGAAGACTAACTTCAGTGAATGGTGCACACAAATCCTAATATTTCTACAGTAAAACCAAGTTCAACATCAATGCAAGCATTTTCCTATGGGACATGATGTGTATTTTGCGGTTCATTTTTCAGTTCATTTTTTAAACTATTTCTTCAGTTTATGCACATCATATGATATATCTTTCATCCACAAGTTCACAAATTTATAGGCATTTGTTTCAATTTCAATCACCTCCTGCTTCAGAACACATATATTCCTCCAGTGTTCTTGACTGGTCTTATCATGAGACTTCTTTCCAAACACATTATTTTTGATTTTCATAATCATATTTGAAGCAAAACTCACACACTCTTCATGATAAACCATAACCCTAATATTACCGTTAGATGTATACCTGGTTGTAGTTAATGTATGAATATCAGTTTAAGATTTCCAGTATATTTTCAGATATCAAATCAATCCACTATTGAAAGTTGGAACCAGTTATATTATTTATTCACAGTATCGTCTATTCATACATTATTTCTGTATCCATTGACACAGGGTACTCCACTTTGTTCCCCCAATATTTATACGTCTTCAAAATATTGCTCCCAGTAATGGTGGAAGAAATGCTCATGTCACCTGATCTACATATAAATTTTAACACAGTAATATTCTGGACACAGAAAGCAAAAGTCACTCTTATGATTGTAGCAAAGCCTAAAAGGAAAGTGAGCATGGATTACTAAAAATATCCATGTCCCGGTTGCTTAATGCTCTAAAATGTAAATCCTATTGATAAATCCTATGTATTTGTTTCTTTCTAAGATTATATATTCAAACTCAACCCTGTTGAAAATGTCTAATCCTATCCCTCACTTTATACATTGCCTGATTTGTTAATGTCTCTATTGATATCTGCTTTCCTACATATTTTCCCCATTTCATCATTGTGTCTGACTCTTCACATGTGCTGATATTTACATTCACTCTCTTATTGAAAACCAATTGCTAAAGAACGTTTGGTCCAAATCCTTTACTCATTGTTGTTTCTAAACCTAGAGACTATCGTCCTAAACCTACGGACTTTCCCTTTGTGACTGGATGTTCTCTTCAACTTTCAATCATCCAAGGTACAAGGTCCTATGTCATTGTATATCGATTTATCTGAGACATCTGTGCAGAAAGTAATTCAAAGCTAAGTAACCCACTCAAGGGCCCAATGCCCATCTGAGCTTCAAATCTTGCCTAGATTTCTGTTTTCATACTTTTATTTTACCTATATATTCTTGTAATTATTGCAGATTCCCAGTACGAATATTCATCCTGCAGAATGATTCCTAACCCAAATCGAACGTGTTATTAACCCTAACCATACACTGTTCCCTCAATCTAACTTTACAGAAGAGCAGGGACAGTGTGACCAGGAAAGTCTCAGTGCAGAAACCCTGCTTTGGGCCTTTTGCTTACCTATTTTTCTGTTGCCCTGAATGTCAGGAAGTTCTTTACCTCAGGCTAACCCTTTGTAAAGCCTGAAGAAAACAGTTTTCAAATGGAAATGAATGGGCATCACCTATGGCTCTTTGCTAAATTTCTTTGGAAAGGGATGTGTCTGAATCAGCCTTTTGGCCCTGTGTGAGGCTGTGACTTAGATTCTCAGCACCTGATGGATCTAAAGAATGATCCCATGTGTGCATCAAAAACCAAAATGGCAAAAAGTTCAGTCATTTTGGATGAAGTATATTCCCTTCCTCTGTTAGATTCCTGACCTCCATCAATTGAGAATAGGGATCCTTTGGGTCATATGAGTTCTTCAATCCCTGAAGAGGTGCTTGGGTTTCTCATGATTCCAATTCACATAAAGAATCTGTACCTATCAATCAGAAGTAGTCAGTCAATATTGCTCCCAGAAATGGTGGAAGAAATACTCATGTCACCTGATCTACATATACATTTATTCACAGAAATATTCTGGACACTAAATTCAAAGTTCACATTTATGATTGTACCAAAGCCAAAATGGAAAATTAACATGGATTACTAAAATCATCCATGTCCAAGATTACTTATGCTCTCAAATGTCAATCCTATTGATGACTACATATTTGTTTCTTCCTAAGATTGCATATTCAAACTCAACCCTGATTTCATAATGTCTCTATTGATATCTGCTTACCTACATATTTTTCCCACTTCATCATTGTGACAGACTCTTCACATGTGCTGACATTTAAATTCATTTTCTATCCGAAACCCTGTTGCTAAAGAAATTTTGTTCCAAATCATACACTCACCCTTCTTCCTATACCTACCTACTATCTTCCTATTCCTACTGACTATCCCTTTTTGACTGGATGTTCGCTTCTACATTCAATCATCCAAGGTACAATGTCCTATGCCATTGTATATCAATTTATCTGAGACATCTGTGCAGAATGTAATGCAATGCTCAATATCACAATCAAGGGCCCAATGCACTTCTGGGCTTCCAATCTTACTTGGATTTCTATTTTCATACACACAGGTCACCTCTATATTCTGATAAATTTCGCAGGTTGCCAATACCATTATTCATCCAGAAAATGATTCCTAATCCAAATTGAACTTGTTATTAACCCTAAACATACAGTGTTCCCTCAATCTTACTTTACAGAAGAGCAGGGACAGAGGTGGTCTTATAATACTGAAATGTAGGGATCCTCTACCTGCTGAGAACTTCAAAGGTCCATGCTGAAAGTATATCTGGAGAATATGTAGGCACCTATGAAGGACCTGAGAGACCACAAGTCATCTTCCATGGCAAACAACCTGGTCAGGATGTAGGGTTGTGTCTTAATCAGCTTCTCTCTTCTTAATGTAGAGAAGATGGACCAAATCAGGCCTGTATGGAGAGCTGTTCCCGGGTGCCAATGGTTGATATACCATTTTAACTTGTGAAATTGTCACATTAAGTAGGGGAAGCCTCCATCTCATGGGACCCTTGGAAGCAACTGTTAGGACAAAGTGGTTGCCAAGGCAGTGACCTCATTCAGATCCTGAAGGAAGTGACCTCACCTCACTTCCTCGGTCATGGAAATTGGCATCCAGGAAGCCAGGCACACAGAGCCAGTCCCAGTCCCACTCCCAGTGGTGTCACTAGTTTTGAATTACCAAGGACAGAGTCAGCCTATCTTGATACCTACAGATGTGAGAATGGCCATATGCCAGGAAAGCTCTGAAGAGGGGGCTTGTATGAGAAAACAGATAGTGGCTCACCACTGGCTTCTGACAAGTCTCAGTGAAGAAACCCTGCTTTGGTACTTTTAATTACCTATTGTTCTGTTGCTCTGAATGTCAGGAAGTTTTTTGCCTCAGGCCACCCCTTTGGGAAGCCTGAAGAAAAGAGTTTTCAAATGGAAATGAATGGGCATCATCTGTGGCTCCTTGCTTAATTGCTTTGGAAAGGATGTGTCTGAATCAGCCTCTTGGCCCTGTGTGAGGCTATGGCTAAGATTCTTAGCACCTGATGGATCTAAAGAAGCATCCCACGTTTGCATCCAAAACCAAAAGAGCCAAAAGAGCAGTTATTGTGGATGAAGTCTCTCACCTTCCTCTGTAAGGTTCCTGACGTCCATCTATGAGAATAGGGATCCTTTGGGTCAAATGAGTTCTTCAAAGCCCTGCAGAGACTAGATCATACGTTCATAGGTTTCTCATGACTCCAATTAACATAAAGAATCTAAACGCCACATTCATTAGGCCTCAAAATGGAGAATCAGAGCAGTATTAAGGGCAGGCCTCTTTGATCACTCCTGGTTCACTAGAAGGGTTTCCCAGCCACATTGACTTTAGGCAAATGTGGGCAAGGGACCTTATTTGGGATACTGTCCTTGGCTGTGCCCCTCATGAAAAACTACAGCCTGAGGTTATGATGAGTGTCGATATGAAAAAAGATGAGGGCCATGTGGAAGTGTTTTGGTTTTAATTGTGGTCATTTTTGTGGCTGTTGGAAAAGATGATGGGTCCACCTGGTCTTGAACACTGGTGTGATTCCCCTTAGAGACTGAGTTTTGGAATGGACCTCAAAGAAGTATTGCCATGTATTGTGTTGGGATTTTAGGATGCCACACATGAGAGTTGCCCTTGGAAACTGAGATCTAGGCCCAGGGTGGCTTTCCACAGAGCACTGGGAATCTCAGGAAGAATATCACATAATTTTATTCTTAAAGAATTGGCAGCCATAGTTGCAAGTCAAAACACACATGGACCACACATTGTAGACCTCAAGCGCCTGGCTTTATGTGACCTTTTTGCCTGTCTTTGGGAAGCCTTGCCTGTTAGAATTCTCCAGAATTTTCAATGAAATGAGCTTCCTCTCCATTTAATGGTTCCTGAATGAATTGAAACCCACAGTGCCTCCAACTTCATCCTTGAAAAATGTCTGATAATTACCATGAAATTTTTGAAATTCCCATGACCACTTCGCACTGTAGAATCTTTGGATGTTCTATTGATGATCACGAGTATACCAGACAGTGCCTGTTTGATTGGGTTTCATGAAAATGGTGTAGAACAGAGATGGCAATAATTTGGACCCTGCTGAGTAGTCGGCCTAGAGAAGTGGTGTGAAGGTGTGTGTTAAAACATTTGTGGTTGGGTGATGTGGATCTGCCATTGGCTTTCAAATGGTTTGTGACTGACATGGTGCAGCCCCCAGACCCTTGTATGTAAAGGTATGTTGTTATATGGAGAGGTTTCAGTGCAATGTTTAGAATCAGATTGCTATGGTGAAGGGGGCAAGCTATGTGGGATAGAAGCCTGGTTGGTGCATTCTCCCGCAGACCCTTACCCATCACATGTGACAGAACTCCCTCCAGTACTGTGTCCCAGTTGAACTCTTCGTATTTCATGAAGCAAATACCAAACTCCCAGTGCAGCTGCAAGAAACACAACAAAAAGTGGAGGATGAGCAAATAGCTTCCAAACTGGAAGACACTTAGCACTCAGTGACAACAGTTTACCTACAAAGAGAGAATTCAGCACTGCTGCCTCATGTCCTTTGGAAAATAAGAAACCATGTCCTCCAGGTCACATACATGCAGACCCAGCTTGATGGTCTCACTACAAAGGGAGCTAAAGCTCGTGACAACAACATATATTTCAAGTGCCCAACCTCAGAGGCAGTTTCTCAAAAAGTCTTTAGTCTAGCAGAGCTCCATGTTTGTGGAGTTTTACCCTCTCCCTTACATTTGGAAACTCCTCTACCACCTCCAAGGTTGTGAACTCCTGAGCATTTTCCATTCTTGATGTGTATTCACAGATTTTCTAACTCTTCTCCTCTAATTGTGTCTTACTTGGGGTGAAGGTAATGTCAAGGCATTGTTCTGGATGAGAGTGGGAAGATTTTTGGGTAGCACATATTTGCATACACATTGGATTCTTTCTCCAATTTTCCATTTGAAATACTGAATCCCTGACTGTAAGGGGTAGAAGGAATTCTCCTTCAAAGAATAGCCTGACACTTACAAGAAACAGCCCCCAGGGAGACATCCTGTCTGGGAGACATCCTGTAGTCATCTGTGTTCCTGAGACATCCTGTGGCCATCTGTCTTCCTGAAATATCCTGAGGTTATCTCACCTTGTGAAGACATCCAGGAACTGCTGATAAGAGAGCTTTCAAATCTCCAGCATATAAATTCCTCTGTGTGAACAATAAAAGTTTGCAGCTTGATCAGAACTTTTGTCTTGCTGTCATCTCTCGTGTCTCTTGTCCCTTCATTCCTCCCCATCTAGGTTTGCTACCCACGTTGATGTGTCCTGCAGGCCAGGACAACTGGAGCCCAACGACTGGGGCTCGAGCCTTTGACTGAGGGGGAACCTTGTCCTCCTGGAAGATTTGGAGAAGTGGAGCTCGCGATTGCCTCAGCAGACACCACTGAGAGACAGATCCAGGAGGAGAGTGGGGATGACGCACAGTGAGTGACCCACCATGGGACAAGCAGTTTCGTCACATGATTTGTTTTTGTCAGGCCACAAGGAATCTTTAAATACATGGGGTGCACGTGTTAAGAAAAATGACTTAATATTTTTCTTTTCATACATCGAAGAATTTTTTCCATGGTTTCCCCTTGAAGGTACCATTGATGGTAAAAGATGGCTTAGAGTAGGAGACATTTTAAAAGATTATTATTAATCATTTGGCCCAGAAAAAGTGTCTGTTCCTACCTTTTCTTTCTGGAAATAAATTAGTGAAATTCTTAGAAGTTCACCCTTTGACAATGGTACCTTAATACTTGTCAGGATTGGGGAAGAGACTATGCAAAAGACCTCTCGTCCCTTCTCGGCATGCCCATCAGTTAGTATAGACATAGACCCTTCTTAGTCTCCCCAGGACCCTGGGACCTTCCTGATCTTCCTCAAAATCCCACCCTAATGATTAAGGCTCCAATGGTTTCCAACAGCCTTTATGCAGTTTTAAATCCCGGAGAAACATTGACCCCTGGGGAGGAGGCTACCTTGGAGAAGGAAGCAGCTCGCTACCATTCAGAAGACTCTCCACCTCTCAGGACCCTGCCACAGACTATAGGACTTACACATTCCCCTCCCTCCTATATCCCTCCTGCCTTTTGTGCTCTGGCCCTTCAGGGGCCAAATGTCCCCCCAGATATTTTTTCCCCACTTCCCTTGCCTAACCTGGCTCCCTTGAGAGAGTCTCTCCAACATGGACGGTAACAGATCCAATTTTTAAAAGAATAAAGATCCCTTGACTCTGAGCTCTCTTCATTAGCCTTAGGAATGGAGTCAACACAAGCTGGCCCACAGTGGTCTAATACAAAGGCGAAGCCGCTCCATCGGCCTGTGCTCGCCTTCCAGTCACCACCAGTCAGATAGATAAGCCTGCCCAGGCTGAGGTCAAAGACTTAGAAGAGGAAAAAGAGGAGGAAGCGGGGGAAATGGATCAAGGAGATCAGGACTTAGAGGATGAGGAGTTCACCCCTAGGCAGGAAGGAACCCAGAGTGTCTACAAAAAAATTAGCCTCCATTTTCTTGAAAAACTTAAAAAGGCTTGTGCTCACTATGGCCCCACTGTGCCCTATACGTTGGCTTTATTAGAAAGCTGCAGCACACAATTTCTTACTCCCAATGATTGGAAATTTTTAGACCTAGCTGCCCTCAGTGCCGGAGACTTCCTGCTATGGAATGCAGATTTCAAAGAGCCCTGTCAGAAACTACTCAAAAAAAATTAACAAAGGCCTCCTCTAAGTCCTGGACTTATGTTAAGCTAGTGGGCAATGCAACTTTTGACACTAAAACTAAACGGGCACGTTTCCCTGCTGGACTTTTTGCGCAGATTTAGATGGCTGGCTTAGTTGCTTGGAGACTCCTCCCTGAAAGGGCCTCGGCTATCACTTCCCTGGCAAGAACTCGACAAGGGCCCGACGAGCCTTATAGCGACTTTGTTCCCCGGCTTTACCTAGCTGTGGAATGCTTGCTTGGACCAAGCGAAAGCGAAAGCACCTTTGTAAAACATCTTGCCTTTGAAAATGTCAACCCGGCATGTCAGGATGTTCTTCGACATCATAAGGATAAAGGGAAACTTTCTGACTTTATTAGAATCTGTGCAGGCGTGGGTGCAGCCCATGCCATGGGTCTCAAATTAGTGCCGCATTTACCAAGGCCTTTTACAATACTGGCTCAAGTACTTCTTTACTTGTAAACAACCAGGCCATTTTGCATGCAGGTGTCCGACAGGCAAACAAAGAGTAAGAATAGTGTCTCCTCAAACTGGAGCTAAACCGACCCCAGCTACACTTTGTCCTTGATATGGTAAAGGTCATCACTGGTTCAGTGAGTGTAGATCAATGACAAATGCCCTCAGACAGCCTATTTCTTCCTACTTCTCAGGAAACTCCCTGGGGCAATGAGGTTTGTTCCTTCCCAAACTCCCAACCTACCTCAAAATCCTTCTCCACAATTGGCTCCCTCCAACTACCCACTCCAGGCAGTGCAGGATTGGGCCTCTGTGCCACCACTGATACAATATTAGACTCAATGCAAGGGCCCCAGATAATACCAACTGGAATTATGGGTGCCCCTCCATCTCATACGTGTGCCCTTATTCTTGGAAGTGCCTCTACTACCTTACAAGGTGTTCAGGTCTTCCCTGGCATTAATGATAATGATTTCACTGGAGAAATAAAAATACTGGCCACAGTTATTAATAGAGTTGCGGCCATCCCAGGAGGAAAAAGTCTTGCACAATTAATACTTCTTCCCTTAGATTAAGGGGCATTTCCACCTCCCAAACCTACTGTGGGGGACTGCCTCCTTGGGCTCCTCTGAGGTATATTGGGTTCATCCCATTTCTCATATTAGACACACCCTTACCTTACTTATTGAAGGAAAGGAATACCAAGCAATTGTAGTTACTGGAGCTGATGCGACAATTATTTCTCAAAAATACTGGCGATCAGGTTGGCCCCTCACCCCATCCTTGACTGACCTTAAAGGGATAGGAAAGTCAAAAAATCCTCTGGTCAGCTCTACTGCTCTTAGCTGGACTGATAAAGAGGGTAATAAGGGAACTGTCACTTCTTTCGTTGTTCCTGACCTCCCTGTTTACCTATGGGTTGGAGATATTTTGAGTCAAATAGAAGTTATTCTTGCCAGTCCCAATTCCATGGTGACTCATCAAATGCTCCGTATGAATTTTGTTCCTGGTACAGGCCTTGGGAGGCTGAGACAAGGACTGGTGGAGCCTATACAACCCATAAAAAAAAATACATATGGACTTGGATATTTGGATTTTTAGTGTCGGTTCCTGACCCTCCTGTTCCCATGGAGATAAAATTATTTGGGAGACTCAGACTCTTGTGTGGGTGGATCAGTGGCCCCTTACCCAAGAAAATTTGGAGGCTGCCTCCATGTTAGTGAAGGAACAGCTGGCAGCCCGCCATGTAGAGCCCTCAACCTCACCATCGTACACTCCTATTTTTGTTATCAAGAAAAAATCAGGCAAGTGGCGCCTTTTACAAGATTTGTGTGCCATTAATAAAGTTATACTCCCGATGGGAGCACTACAGCCAGACATTCCTACACCAGTGGCTATTTCCAAAAACTATTGTAAAATGGTTATGGACTTAAAAGATTGCTTTTTTACCATTCCTTTGCATCCTGTGGATAGACCCTATTTTGCCTTTAGTCTTTCTTGCATTAATATTCAGGGCCCTATGCAGAGACTTCAATGGAAGGTTCTTCCCCAAGGTATGGCCAACATCCCTACTCTTTGCCAAAAATACGTTGCTCAAGAAGTAGACCCTGTGAGAGAGCGAGGGCCACAAATTTATATTTTACATTATAGGGATGATTTGTTAATTGCTGCACCTAATACCCATGATCTTAATAATTGTTACTTGGACTTTTACAAAATCCTCACTCCTTGGGACTACAGATAGCTCCTAATAAGGTTCAAACACAGGACTCTTATAAAAGTTTGGGCCTTAAAATTCTACAGAAATCAGATCCAAATTTCTAAAATACAACTACGTGTGGACCATCTTCACACCCTTAAAGATTTTCAGAAATTACTGAGGCATATTCAATGGCTAATAACATATTTAAAATTATGCACTTGTGTACTTTTGACCCTTAATGATATTTTGAGAGGTAATTCCCACCCCTCCTCCCCTCAAAATCTTACTCCCAAGGCATGACAGGCATTAAACCAAGTCACAGAAGCCATTGCCCAACAATTTCTTACGCAAATTTCTTATAACCTTCCTCTGGTTCTGGTTATTTTACACACTCCTCATACACCCACAGGAATATTTTGGCAGCGAGATCCACATTTTAAAAATAAAGACTGCCCCTTGTTTTGGGTCCATTTACCCACCACATCCTCGAAGGTTATTACTGTTTATCTTACTCAGGTAGCTTCTATTATTTTTAAAGGTCATTTGATTTCTCTACAACATTTTGGCAAAGACCCTGATAATATTTTTATTCCATATACTAAGGACCAAACCAAATTTTTACTAGAGACAAGGGATGAATGAGGTATTTCCCTATCAGGCTTTTGGGAACAATTGATCACCACCTCCCCAATGACCCCCCTTTACATTTTGTCCAGTTACATCCATTTACTTTTCCTGAAATTACTCAAAATGCTCCCATTCCTCAAGCCCTTACTGTCTTTACAGACTGTTCCTGTAATGGCCGAGCGGTCTTTGTTGTCAATAACCAGCCTACCACCTTTGATACTGTCTATCAGTCACCACAGTTTGTGGAATTGTTTGACATAACACAAGTTTTTATAACATTTTTTATAATCCTGTTAATATTTATAAAGACAGTGGCTACATTGCTCATTCTGTGCACCTGCTGGTGATTTCACCCCCCATTAAGGCTTCTAACAATGCGGCCTTTCTGTTTCACCAGCTTCAGCAGCTAATTCAGGTCAGACAACACCCATTTTTCTTAGGACACATAAGGGCACACTCTGATCTTTCCAGCCCTCTAATTCAAGGTAATGCCCAAGCTGATGCAGCAACTCGTTCCATCTTTCCAATTTTTGTTGGCTCCATTCAAAAGGCCACGGAGTTACACAATCTACACCATTTAAATTTCCAGAGCCTTTGATTACTTTGTAAAATTACCAGGCAACAGGCATGAGAAATAGGAAAAGCATGCCCTAGTTGCGCTGTCTCCCTCCCCATTCAACACTTGGGAGTTAACCCCCGAGGATTACTGCCCGATCAGTTTTGGCAAATGGATGTTACTCATTTTCTTGAATTTGTAATAGCCAAATATATATACACATTTCTGTAGATACCTTCAGCGGCTTTATTTTTGCATTACCACATTCTGGAGAGGCTACCAAAGATGTCCTTTCTCATCTTGTTTCAGCCTTTTCTGTTATGGGTAAACCAATACACATTAAAACAGATATTTATCCTACATATACCATTGCCAAGTTTAAACAGTTTTGTGCTACCTTGCAAATTTGTCATACTCCTGGAATTCCATACAACCCTCAGGGCCAAGGCATTGTGGAACTTGCCCACCTTACCTTAAAAACTTGGCTAACCCTCCTTAAGGCTTCCTCCCTTGTATTTACCACACCCAGGCATCGCCTTAACAATGCATTATTTGCCCTTATTTTTCTTACCCTAGACAATGAAGGCCATTCGGCAGCAGACAGACACTGCCATCCCTCGTCCAATTCTGTTCGCCCACCTGTTATGTGACACAATCTCCTTACAAATAAATAAAAAGGCCCAGATCCTGTCCTCATCTGGGGAGGAGGCTCAGCTTATGTTTTGGACCAAGATCAAACAGCCCCAAGATGGTTACCAGAACTCCTGGTTAAACAGGTTAATGACTTACCTCAAAACAGGGACAGAGGGACTCCTCATGAGGACAAAATTTCTTCTTTTTCAGATGCAGCCAACAATCTGCCAGCATTGGAATAACAGTTCCTGTGGGCACAGGTACACTGGCTTAGGCACGTCTATTCACTCTTACCATCGCCTGTCTCAACAAATTATAAACTCTATCAGTAACAAGTGATAAAAACTCTATCATGAACCATTAAAGATTTGCAGGACCAAATAGACTCCCTGGCAGAAGTGTTCCTTCAAAAAAGACGAGGCTTAAATTTGCTGACAGCTAACCAGGGAGGTATTTGCTTGGCCTTAGGGGAACGATGCTGCATTTATGCCAATAATTCTGGCATAGTATGCACTAAAATTAAGTAGCTTCAAGAAGATCTAGAAAAGAGACGAAGGGAAATATTTGAAAATCCCCTCTGGACTGGGCTTAATGGATTTCTGCCCTATCTTCTTCCCCTATTAGGCCCTTTGTTGGGTTTACTTTTAATGGTGTCCCTAGGACCCTGCATTATAAACAGGCTGGTACAATTTATTAAAGAACAGATTAATATTTTGGCCTCTAAGCCCCTACAGGTCCACTATCATCGCCTGGATATGGAAGACCGTGCTGCCATCATTTAAAAGGATGTTCTACCCTCCTCACAAGCTTATTTCTTAAGGTTACATGCCCACAGATCTCGCTTTCTTATATAAAACTCTAAGTAACAGCTCTGACCAACCATCTTCTGCCCTTGCCATAAGGGTTCGTCCTCCATGGGCCCCTCTGTTTGGGGGAGGACGCACCCATGGAGTGAGGACGTTAGGCCATAATAACAGAGGGTGCAGGAAGGACTGCAGGAGGATGGATCCATGGTTCCCAAAACCCTAGTCTTCTGAGTGACACGCTCTGGTGCATGGCAGTTGGCATGCTTCCCCCTCAAAGCCGTCTCCTTAAAAAACATGCCTAGGCCACCACGAAATCTCCTAGTAAACATGCTCGATCAGATCAGGAGATATTCTAAGGCCTGTTAGAGAAACAGAGCCTCTATAACCCCCTAAAACATTGGCCTGTAAGGTATGGTCAAATATTTTATATAAGAAAGGGGGAAGATGTCAGGGGCTAGAAGGAAGTTCTCCTTCAAAGAATAGCCTGACACTTACAAGAAATAGACCCCTGCGAGATTTCCTGCCTGGGAGACATCCCGCAGCCATCTATCACCCTGAGACATCCTGCGGCTATCCGTCTTCCTAAAATATCCTGAGGTTATCTCACCCTGTGAAGACATCCAGCAACTGCCGATAAGAGAGCTTTCTCATCCGCAGCATATAAATACACTGTGAGAACTATAAAAGTTTTCAGCATGATCAGAACTGTTGTCTTGCTGTCTTCTCTCATCACTCTTGTCCCTTCATTCCTCCCCAACAAGGTTCAACGCCCACGTTGAAGTGTCCAGCCGGCCCGGACACCTGACACTAAACCATAACCTACTAGACTCTGACTACTAATCCTAATATGATGGAGAAAAATAATCCAAACAGAATGGAAATACAAGCAGTACAGAGGAGGCATGGTGTATAGTTGGACTTGCCTTTTGAATGATATAGGGTAGGTGTTATAAATCTAGCTAATTTTTAACTGAAATAGTTCTCCACATGTTTTTAAAGTTAACAAATATGTGAATACCTGTCTCCCTTTCTCTGTAGCCAGTTAAGCACATGTATTTTTATATGCACATATAGAATCTCACCTGGTATCACACGTATATTCTTCTGAGGTTTCTGACTTGGCAAATACAAATTGTGAGAAGAGATCACTCCTCCTAAACTCTGTTGGAAATGAAAATTCAACCTATAGGTGAGCCTCCTAGTAGAACAACATTATACATAAATCGATGTTCGGTAAAATAAATATTTTTGCATCTGTGGCTGATGTACATTTCATGAAGAATTTCGATTAGCATATATATTGCTACATTTTATTGTCTGTGTGTGTTTTTAATATATATATATATATATATATATATATATATATATATATATATATATATACTCTCCAAATTTTTCCAAATATAAAATATATGTGTCTTATATACACTACCTAAATTCATTCATGTTCATAAATATATGTGTCTTATATACACTACCTAAATTCATTCATGTTCATGTATGTGGATTTATAATCAACATTTCACAAGATTATTCTCAGAAATATTCATCCACCTGAAATACATATTTGTTTCCTATTGCTGAAAACTAACTTCAGTGAATGGTGCATACAATCCTAATATTTCTACATTAACTGACCCTGTTTAACATCAATGCAAGTAGATTCCTATGGGACATGATGTGTATTTTGAAGTTCATTTTATTCAACACTGGTACAATAGAATTTCTACAGTTTACGAACATCATAGGACATATATTTCATCCATAAGTTCACAAATTTATAGGCATTTGATTCACTTTCAATCATTTACTGATTCAGAACACATGTATTCCTCCAGGTTTCTTGACTGGTCTTTTCATGAGAATTCATTTCAAACACATTATTTTTGATTTCCATAATCATTTTGAAGCAAAACTCACACACTCTTCATGATAAAACATAACCCTAATATTACCATTAGATGTACTACTGGTTGGAATGAATAATTGTATATCAATATAAGATTTTCTGTATATATTCAGATATCAATTCAATCCTTTATTTAAAGTTGGAACCAATTATATTATTTATTCACAGTATGGTCTATTCATGCATTATCTCTACATTCATAGACACAGGGTACATCTATTTGTAACCCCAATACTAATTTATTCGTCTTCAAAATGTTGCTCCCAGAAATGGTGGAAGAAATACTCATGTCACCTGATCTACGTATGCATTTATCACAGTAATATTCTGGACACAAAAAGCAGAGGTCACACTTATGATTGTACCAAAGCCTAAATGGAAAGTGAGCATGGATTACTAAAAACATTCATGTCCAGGTTGCCTAATGCTCTCAAATGTCAATCCTATTTATGACAACATATTTGTTTCTTCCTAAGACTATATATTCAACCTCAGCCCTGTTGCAAATGTCTAATCCTATCACTCACTTTATACTTTCCCTGATTTCCTAATGTCTCTATTGATGTCTGCTTTCCTAAATATTTTCACCAGTTCACAATTTTGACTAACACTTCACATGTGCTGACATTTACATTCACTGTCTATGTGATACCCTATTGCTAAAGAACTTTTGTTACAATTCCTGTACTCACTCTTCTTCTGAAACCTACAGAATATCTTCCTAATCCTACCGACTATCCCAGTTTGAGTGGATACTCACTTCTACATTCAATCATCCAAGGTACAAGGTCCTATGCCATTGATTATTGATTTATCTGAAACATCTATGCAGAACATGTATCAAAGCTAAGTATCCCAATCAAGAGCGCAATGCCCTTGTGGGATTCCAATCTTACCTAGATTTCTGTTTTCATACTTATATTTCACCTATATATTCTTATAAATATCACAGGTTCCCAATACCATTATTCATCAAGCAGAATGATTCCTAACCCAAATCAAACCTGTTATTAAGCGAAACGATACACTGTTTCCTCAATCTAACTTTACAGAAGAGCAGGGACAGTGTTGGTCCTAAAATAGAGGAATGTAGGGAATCTTTCACCTGTTGAAAAACTCAAAGTTTCATGCAGAAGTGATCCCTGGAGAAGATATAGGCACCACTGAAGGACCTGAGAGAGAAAAAGTCAACTTCCATGGCAAACAACGTGGCCAGGATGAAAGGTTGTTACTGAATCAGCCTCTCTGTTCTTTTTTTTATTATTGGTTGTTCAAAACCTTACAAATCTTTTGACATAACATATTCATACATTAGCATACATTAGCTTCAAGTGATTTATGAACTCCCATTTTTACCCCAGATACAGATTGAAGAATCACATCGGTTACACATCCACATTTTTACATAATTCCATATTAGTAATTGTTGTATTCTGCTACCGTTCCTATCCTCTACTATCCCCCCTCCCCTCCCCTCCCATCTTCTCTGTCCACCCCATCTACTGTAATTCATTTCTCACCTTGTTTATTTTCCCATTCCATTCACAACCTCTAATATGTAATTTAGTATAACAATGAGGGTCTCCCTCCATTTCCATGCAATTCCCCTTTTCTCTCTCTTTCCCTCCCACCTCATGTCTCTGTTTAATGTTAATCTTTTCTTCCTGCTCTTCCTCCCTGCTCTATTCTTAGTTGCTCTCATTATATCAAAGAAGACATTTGGTATTTGTTTTTTAGGGATTGGCTAGATTCACTAAGCATAATCTGCTCTAGTGCCACCCATTAGAATATGGACTCAAACAGTCCTGTTTGGAGAGCTGGTCCCGGGTGCCTATGGTTGATATACATTCTAACTTGTGAAAGTGTCACAGGACGTAGGGGCAGCCTCCATCTCATGGGACCCTTGGAAGCAACTGTTAGGACAAAGTTGTTGCTAAGGCAGTGACCTCATTCAGTTCCTGAAGGAAGTGACCTCACCTCACTTCCTTGGTGATGGAACTCTAAGAACTTGGGATGTAGGAAGACAGGCACCCAGAGCCTGTCCCAGTCCCAATTCCAGTGGTCTCACTTGTTTGGATATACCAAGGACAGAGTCAGTCTTTCTTGGTACCTACTGATATGAGAATGGCCAAAAGCCAGAAAAGCTCTAAAGAGGGGCCTTTCCTGAGAAAGCAGATAGTGGTTCACCAGTGGCTCCTGACATCTTCACAGAGTTGGTTAAAGAGACCAGATCTGAGACAGGACAGGCCATTTCGGGGGAACATACTATGGTCCACCAGTCAGAGGACACTCTGGATAGTCACAGACCTACTTTGGGGAAGGAGGTGCCTCTGTGGGTGTCGCTGTGTGTTTGTGGATTTGCCTCATGTTCTGAGAATAGATAGAAAAGGCGGTTTGTTTGGTTTTGAGTGAACTGTTTCTAGTAAGTCATTTGACAAGGCGAGTGTTTCTATGTCTGTGTATCCCACTGTGTCCATGGTTATAGACATTAGAAAAGATAATGCATCAATTGATGTGTTCTGTCTAGTAGAAAGCTTCCCATCATTTATTCTGCCAAATTGATGAATGGATTTTGGCTTGCCTTATCGATGGGCAACACGCGCTATCTTCCAAAGTTCGTGAGTTCTTCCTGAATTCTGGCCACTCTACAGAATAGGCTCATGGTTTTGTGTCCAATATATGTACCACTTCCAAACCCTGTTACATGGCCATGTACTGGATAGCTGAAGGGAATGGCGAGCATCTCAGAAAACTCAGGTATCATTGTGACCAATAAAGTCTCAGTGGAGAAACCCTGCTTTGCTTACCTATTGTTCTGTTGCCCTGAATGTCAGGAAGGTCTTTGTTTCAGGCCACCCCTTTGTGAAGCCTGAAGAAAACAGGTTTCAAATGGAAATGAATGGGCATCACCTGTGGCTCTTTGCTTAATTGCTTTGAAAAGGGATGTGTCTGAATCAGCCTCTTGGCCCTGTTTGAGGCAATGGCTTAGATTCTCACCACCTGATGTATCTTAAGAATGATCCCATGTGTGCATTCAAAACCAAAATGGCCAAAAGAGCAGTCATTGTGGATGAATTCTCTCCCCTTCCTCTTTTAGGTTCCTGACCTCCATCAAGTGAGAATAGGGATCCTTTGGGTCAAATGATTTCTTCAAAGCCCTGCAGAAGCTAGCCGATATGTGCTTGGGTTTTATAATGACTCCAATTCACATAAAAAAATAAACCCCACAGTCAGTAGGCCTCAAATTGGAGAAGCAGAGAAGTATTAACAGCAGGCCTATTTGATCACTCCTAGTTCACAGGAAGTGTGTCCAGGCAACCCTGATTTTAGGCCATTAAGGGGCAAGGGAGATTATTTTGGAGACTGTCTTGGGTTTCGCCCCTCATGGAAACATCAAGCCAGAGGTTATGATGAGTGTCTATATGAAAGATCATGAGGGCCATGTGGGAGTGTTTTGGTTTTAATTGTGGCCATTTGTTTGGTGTTTGGAAGAGATGACTGGGTCCACCTTTACATGAACTCTGGTGTGATTCCCCTTAGAGACTGAGTTCTGGAACTGAACTCAGAGAATTATTGCCATGAATTGTGTTGGGAGGCCATGCATGAGAGTCCCCCTTGAAAACTGAGATCTATGTGCAGGGTGGCTTTCAACAGAGCACTGGGAATCACAGCCAAGATATCACGTGATTTTATTCTGAAAGACTTGTCAGCCATATTTGAGAGTCGAAACACACATGGACCTCATTGTAGACCTCAATGGGACTGGCTTCATGTGACCATTTGGTCACTTTTTGAGAAGCCTTGCCTGTGAGAATTCTCCAAAGCTTTCATTGAAATGTGCTTCCTCTACATTTAATGGTTCTGGAGTGAATTTTAACCCACAGTGCCTCCAACATCATCATTGAAAAATGGCTACAAAAATACCATAAAATTTTTGAAATTCCCATGACCAGGTGGCAATGGAGGACCTTTGGATGTCCTGTTGCTGATCATGAGTATACCAGACAGTGCTTTGATTGACTCGGTTTCATGAAAATCATGTAGAACAGAGATGCCAATAAGTTGGAGCCTGCTGAGTAGTGGGCCTAGAGCCGTGGTGGTCAGGTGTGTGATAAAACATCTGTGGTGGGGCCTGTGGATCTTCCATTGGCTTCCAAATGGCTTGTGACTGACATGGTGCAGCAAGCAGTCCCTTCTATATAAAGGCATCTGGTAATACTGAGAGATTTCAGGGCAATGTTCAGAATCAAGTTGCTATGGTCAATGGGGCAATATATGTGGGCTAGAAGTATGTTTGGTGCATTCTCCTGCAGAAACTGACAAACCACATGTGACAGAACTCCCTACAGCACTGTGACCCACTAGAACTCCTTGCATTTTTGAATCAAATAGCAAACTCCCAGTGCAGCAGCAAGAAACACCATGAAATTTGGAGGATGACCAAATGGCTTCACAGTCCACATGGGGAGACACTTAGTCCCCAGTGGTCACAGTTTACCTACAAAGAGCAAATTCAGCACTGCTGCCTCATCTTCACTGGAAAATAAGAAACCATGTCCTCCAGGTCACATAGATGTAGACCCAGCTTTGATGGTCTCACTACAAATGAAGCTAAAGCTCCAGAAAACAACATATTTTTCAGGTGCCCAACCTCAGAGGCAGTTCTTCAAGAAGTCTTTAGGCCAGCAGAGCTCCATGTTTGTGGAGTGTTTACCCTATCCCTTACTTTTGGGAACTCCTCTACCACCTCCAGTGTTGTGAACTTCTGAGCATATTCCATTCCAGATATGTATTCACAGATTTTCTAACACTTCTCCTCTAATTGTGTCTTACTTGGGGCAAAAGTAATGTCAAGCCATAGTTCTTGATGAGAGTGGGAACATTTTTGTGTAGCACATATTTGCATACACATTGGATTCATTTTCCAATTTTCCATTTGAAATACTGAATCCCTGACACTAACCCCTACCCTACTAGACTCTGACTACTAATCGTAATATCATGGAAAATAATAACCCAATCAGAATAGAAATACAAGCAGTTAAGAGGAGGCATGTTTGGTATTCTTGGACTTGCCTTTTGCATTATATCGGGTAGGAGTTATAAATCTAGTCAATTTTTTTGTTGAAATATTCTCCATGTGTTTTTAAAGTTAACAAACATGTGAATTTATGTCTCCCTTTCTCTGTAGCCTAGTCAGCAAATGTATTTTTATATGCAAATATAGAATCCTACCTAGTATCACACGTACATTTTTGTGAGGTGGCTGACTTGGCAGATACAAATTGTGAGAAGATATCACTCCTCCTAAACGCTGTTGAAACTGAAAATTCAACCTATGGCTGAGCCTCCTATTTGAACAACATTATACATAAATCCATGTTCAGTAAAATTAATATTTTTGGATCTCTGGATGATATGTATTTCACGATAAATTTCGGTTGGCATACATAATGCTACATTGTAATGTCTCTCTGTGTATATATATATATATATATATATATATATATATATATATACTCTCAAGATTTTTCAAAAAATGAAATATATGTGCCTTATTGTGCACTCCCCAAATTCATTCATATCATGAATGTGGATTTATAATCAACTTTTCAAAAGATAATTCTCAGAAATATTCATCAACCTGAAATACATATTGTTTGCCTAGTACTGAAAACTATCTTCAGTAAATGGTGCATACAAAACCTAATATTTCGACATTGCAAGTTGACCGCGAATAGAGTGCATCACACCCAGTGTACCACGCCACATTGCAGGTGAATAACGAGTTAGAATGACAAAAGTCTATCTTGTTAGGATCTTACAGAAAAATGGGTGTGCACCAAAACCTAAAAGAATGATTTCCACCAACGAGGTCCGGTAATTGAGTCTCAAACGCGAGCCAAATATGCAACCGGAGATCTGGGCTTACTGATCCGTGCGGCCCGCCCCGTGGCTACAGACGTCGGGGCACCACCGAGAAGCGACTAGCATCCAGGGAGAAACGTTGCTGCAGATTCTGTGGAATCCTGCCGGCTGACCCCCCACTGAGCCCCAGGCGGAGTTCGGGATTTCAGTCAGGGAAGGAAGTGCTACAGTTCTATCCCCCACAACGGAAACTCCACCAAGGAAACCAACGGCAACCATCTTGGAGAGCTGAAGTAACCACCGCCACTCTCCGACAGATTGCAACAATAAAACTGTTGTGTGTTTTCCGCTCATCTCCCATACAGTAGGATATTTGCATAAAATCTTTCCTAAGCTTTCCAGGGGAGGGATTATCAGAGAGAGCCTGAATAAAGATGGGGGGGGAAACTAGAGGCACCTGACCTTCAACTCCCCCTCCCATCAGTGGTGAAAACAAAATCTGTCTAGCCAGCGATGGGGAAGGGGCAAACGGAAAAAAAAAAAAAAAACAATAGAGTGCTGGGGTTCCCAATAGACACAATCCACACCCAAGAAACGGCAGGCCAGAGTACAGTTTGAGCTGCCGAGGGCATTACTCAGGGGAAAACTGGTGTAGCAGGAGAAACCAGGACTAGCAGGAGAAACCAGGGGACTAGAGGCCAGGCCCGCGTGACTGGGCGCCTGGAGAACGCTCGCCCGCCGGCAACAGCCGGCCCGCTGCAGGTGCGACTGGACGGCTGGAGACCGCCTGCCCACCAGCGACCAATCACCTGCCATATGCCCGCCCTAATGGGTGGCTAGAGATCACACAACCGCCGGTGACAGCCCACCCGCTGACTGCGTGACTGGACAGCTTGTGACCGCCTGCACACCTGCGACCAGGAGCTGAAAACACACAGAGACAGTACAGTCCCACACCCCCATGCGAACACCCGGGCAAAGCGCCTGGGGCCCACCATAGCAGAGAGGTGACATCACTGGAGCTCGGCCGTCGGAATTCCTTCCCAGTGGAATCCACTTTAGCATGCAGAGTCTACCAACACAAAGGAGCTACAATAGAGATATATAAAACCAAAACAAATATATAGAAGAGAGCAGAAACACAGCAATCAAACGGAGCTGGAAAGTAATGTGAACTTCATGAAAAAACAGGGGAAAAAGGTGTACAAATAATGCCGGACAACTTAATTCTACAGGAGGACCTAGAATCATCAGAAACAGGGATAGGGAAAAAACTCAATGCATCCCTAACTCAGATGGAAAGAAATATTAGAGAAGACATGAGGCAGCAAGTCCAAGCAATAAAAGAATATTTTGAAAATGAATTAAACAAACAAATTCAAATGGCAAAGAATGAGCTTTACCAGAAGACAGAGTTCTTAAAAAAATCAAACAGTAATCCTAGGAATGCAGAAAAATATAAACCACATTAAAAACTCAAACGAGAATATTGTAAATAGACTAGATTTAGTAGAAGTCAGAAGATCAGATAATGAAGACAAAGTTTATCAACTTGAAAAGAATATAGTCAACACAGAAAAGATGCTTATATCCCATGAGCAATCTATTTAAGAGATATGGGATGTCATAAAAAAACAAATTTGAGAGTCATCAGGATAGAAGAAGGCATAGAGATTCAAACCAAAGGAATGGACAACATATTAAATGAAATAATTCTAGAAAACTTCCCAGAGATAAAAGATGGAATGGATTGCCAAATCCTTGAAGCCTACATGACCTCAAACATTCAAAACCATAATAGACCAACTCCAAGACATAGAATTATCAAGATAGCTAACATACAGAACAAGGAGAGAATATTAAAAGCTAAAAGAGAAATGAGGCAGATTACATTCTGGGGTAAACCAATTAGGTTAACGACTGATTTTTCATCACACACTTTGAAAGCGAGTAGATCCTGGAACAATGTATTTCAAACGCTGAAAAATAATGGATTCCAACCAAGAGTACTGTATCCATCAAAATTAAGTTTGGGATTTGACAATGAAATTAGTGTCTTTCACGATAAACAAAAGCTAAAAGAATTTGCAGAAAGAACACCAGCACTGCAAAGCATTTGAGCAAAATACTAGAAGAAGAGGAATTGAAAAATAGTGCCCCAAACTAACAGCGGGAGGTATCTCAGTAAAGGGGGAGGAAAATAACCAAAAAGTAAAAACTAGTCAAACTAAAAATAAATAAATAAATAAACATGAATGAAAGTAAAAATCATATTTCAATTGTAACCTTAAATGTTAATGGCATAAACTCACCAATCAAGAGACATAGGTTAGTAACCTGAATCAAAAAAACAAATCCTACAGTCTGCTGCCTTCAGGAGACTCATATGATAGGTAAAGACATACACAGGCTGAAAGTAAAAGGTTGGGATAAATCATACCACTCACATGGCCCTCGGAAGCAAGCAGGAGTAGCCATACTCATATCAAATAAAATCAATTTCAAACCTACGTTAATAAAAAGGGATAACGAAGGACACTATGTACTGTTAAAAGGAACCATCCACCAACAAGACATAACAATTATCAATTTGTATGCACCAAACAATTGAGCTGCAACGCTCATGAAACAAACTCTCCTCAAGTTCAAGAGTCAAATAGACTACAACACAATAACTACGGGTGACTTCAACACACTGATCTCACCATTAGAAAGACCCTCTAGACAAAAACTGAATAAAGAAACTATGGAATTCAACAGCACAATAAATAACCTAGGCTTAACCAACATATATAGAATATATCAACCATCCTCAAGTGGATACACGTTCTTCTCAGCAGCACAAGAATCCTACTCAAAGATAGTTCATATATTATGCCATAGGGCAACCCTTAGTAAATATAAAGTCGTGGAGATAATACCATGCAACATATCTGATCATATTGGAATGAAACTGGAAATAAATGATAAAAGAAGGAAGGAAAAATCCTACATCATATGGAAAAATGAACAATATTCTACTGAATGATCAATGGGTTACAGAAGACATAGAGGAGGATATAAAAAATTCTTATAGACAAATGACAATACAGACAAAACATACTGGAATCTATGGGACACAATGAAAGCAGTTTTAAGAGGGAAATTCATTTCTTGGAGTTCTTTCCTCAAAAAAATAAAATAAAATAAAATAAATGAACTCACACTACACCTCAAAAACCTAGAAAAAGAAAAGAAAAACAACACCAAATGTAGTAGAAGACAAGAAATAATTAAAATTAGAACAGAAATCAACGAAATTGAAACAAAAAAAAACATTGAAAAAATTGATAAAACTAAAAGTTGGTTCTTTGAAAACATAAATAAGATCGACAGGCCCTTAGCCATGCTAACAAAGAGAAGAAGAATGAGAACTCAAATTACTAACATACGGCATGAAAAAGGCATTATCACAACAGACACTACAGAAATACAGAAGATAATTAGAAAGTATTTTGAAACCCTATATTCAAATGAAATAGAAGATAGTGAAGATATCAATAAATTTCTTAAGTCATACGATGTGCCAAGATTGATTCAGGAAGACACACACAATTTACACAGACCAATAACAAAGGAAGAAATACAAGAAGCCATCAAAAGACTACAAACCAAAAAAAGCCCTGGAGCGGATGGGTATAGAGCGGAGCTCTACAAAACCTTAAAAGAAGAATTAATACCAATACTTTTCAAGCTATTTCAAGAAATAGAAAATGAAGGTGCTCTTTCAAATTCATTCTATGAGGCCAAAATCACCCTGATCCCGAAACCAGACAAAAACACTTCAAAGAAAGAAAACTACAGACCAATATCTCTAATAAACTAGGATGCAAAAATTCTCAATAAAATCCTGGTGAATGTAATACAAAAGCATATCAAAAAATTGTGCACCATGATCAAGTAGGATTCATCCCAGGGATGCAAGGCTAGTTCAATATACGGAAATCCATAAATGCTATTCACCACATCAATAGACTTAAAGACAAGAACCATATGATCATCTTGATAGATGCAGAAAAAACATTCGACAAAGTTCAGCCTCCCTTTATGTTCAAAACACTAGAAAAACTAGGGATAACAGGAACTTACCTCAACATTGTAAAAGCTATATATGCTAAACCTCAGGCTAGCATCATCGTAAATGGAGAAAAACTGAAGGCATTCCCTCTAAAATCTGGAACAAGACAGGGATGCCCTCTATCACCACTTCTATTCGATTTAGTTCTTGAAATACTAGCCAGAGCAATTAGACAGACAAAAGAAATTAAAGACATGAAAATAGGAAAAGAAGAACTTAAATTATCGCTATTTGCAGATGACATGATAATATATTTAACAGACTCAAAAGGGTCTACAAACAACTGCTAGAGTTAATAAATGAATTCAGCAAAGTGGCAAGATATAAAGTCAACACGCATTAATCAAAGGCATTCCTGTATATCAGCAGAAAAACTTCTGAAATGGAAATGAGGAAAACCACTCCATTCACTATATCCACAAAGAATATAAGATACTTGGGAATCATCCTAACGAAAGAGGTGAAAGATTTATATAATGAAAACTACAGAACCCTAAAGAGAGAGATAGAAAAAGATCTTAGAAGATGGAAAAATGTACTTTGTTCATGGATAGGCAGAACTAACATCATCAAAATATTGATATTACCCAAAGTTCTCTACAGGTTTAAATAGGTGCCAATAAAAATCCCAACGGCATTTATTGTAGAAATGATAAAGCAATCATGAAATTCATATGGAAAAACAAAAGACCCTGAATACCAAAAGCAATTCTAAGCAGGAAGTGTGAATCTGGAGGTATAGCGATACAAGAGTTCAAACTGTACTACAAAGCAATAGTAATAAAAACATCGTGGTACTGGTACCAAAACAGGCAGCTGGACCAATGGTATAGAATAGAGGACACAGAAACCAATCCACAAAATTACAATTTTCTTATATTTGATAAAGGTGCTAAAAACATGCAATGGAGGAAAGATAGCATCTTCAACAAATGGTGCTGGGAAAATTGGAAATCCATATGCAACAAAATGAAACTGAATCCCTTTCTCTCACCATGCACAAAAGTTAACTCAAAATGGATCCAGGAGCTAGATATCAAATCAGAGACACTGCGTCTAATAGAAGAAAAAGTTGGCTACGATCTACATACTGTGGGGTCGGGCTCCACATTCTTTAATATGATGCCCATAGCCAAAGAGTTAATAACAAGAATAAACAAATGGGACTCACTTAAACTAATTTTTTTTTTCTCAGCAAGAGAAACAATAAGAGAGGTAAATAGAGAGCCTACATCCTGGGAACAAATTTTTACCCCTCACACTTCAGATAGAGCCCTAATATCCAGAATATACAAAGAACTCAAAAAAATTAAACAATAAGATAACAAATAACCCAGTCAACAAATGGGCCAAGGACCTGAACAGACACTTCACAGAGGAGGACATTCAATCAATGAACAAGTACATGAAAAAATGCTCACTATCTCTAGCAGTCAGAGAAATGCAAATCAAAACCACCCTATGATACCATCTCACTCCAGTAAGATCGGCAGCCATTATGAAGTCAAACAAAATAAGTGTTGGTGAGAATGTGGGGAAAAGGGTACCCTTGTACACTGCTGGTGGGACTGCAAATTGGTGAGGCCAATTTGGAAAGTACTAAGGTGATACCTGGGAAAGCTGGGAATGGATCCACCATTTGACCCAGTTATCACCCTTCTCGGACTATTTCCTGAGGATCTTAAAAGAGCGTACTGTAGAGATACTGCCACATCAATGATCATAGCTGCACAATTCACAATAGCTAGACTGTGGAACCAACCTAGATGCCCTTCAATAAATGAATGGATAAAAAAATGTGGCTTTTATACAAAATGGAGTATTACTCTTCATTAAAAAATGACAAAATCATAGAATTTGCATGGAAATGGATGGCATTAGAGCAGATTATGCTAGGCGAAGCTAGCCAATCCTTAAAAAAACAAATGCCAAATGTCTTCTTTGATATTAAAAGAGCAACTAAGAACAGAACATCAAGGAAGAGCATGAGGAAAAGTTTATCATTAAACAAAGAGGAGTTGGGGGAGAGAAAGGGAGAGAGAAGGGAAAGCATATGGAAATAGTAGGAGACCCTCAATGTTACACAAAATTACATATAAGAGGATTTGAGGGGAAATGGGGGGGAAACAATGGAGAGAATTGAACAACAGCAGATGAGGTAGAGAGGGAAGATGGGAGGGGAGGGGAGGGGGGATAGTGGGGGATAGGAAAGGTCGCAGAATACAACAGTCACTAATATGCTATTATTCAAAAATGTGAATGTGTAACCAATGTGATTCTGAAATTCATATTTGTGGAAAAAATGGGAGTTCATAACCCATTTGAGTCAAATGTATGAAAGATGATATATCATGAGCTTTGTAATGTTTGGAACAACCAATAGAAATAAATAAATAAATAACGGTTTAAAATTGAGTGGGAAGAAATCAGCTAAAAATGGGTTGAGATGCATTCATTTTGCTAAGCAGAAACTTTGTTTCGTTTAGTTGTAACTATCACAAATTTATTTTACCAGGAAATTGGCTTTTGAAAATGCACATAAATTGAGATTAAAGGATAATTCACCTACCTTCATGAAAAATTCATAGCATTTTCTATATTTTTCATATTTCATTTTTTTCGTTAATATTTTGTCATGGACCAGGTCTAGTCTTAGGCTATTCTTCCAGAATACTACCTCATCTGACAAATTCGTACAATGTGTTGGATTGTTGTTTTCACCTTTTATTTAATAGTTTCTAGCTGATAATGTGTATTTTCTTTATCTTTATTTGTACGTATATACCCAAGAATATCTTTGCATTTTATGTTTTACTGGGGAAGAGACTCATCAAAAGCTCTTTGTTATATGTATCAACAATCAGACATTTAGAGCACACAATTATTCTTAATTTTGCATGAAAATATCTTTGTACTATTTTCTTATACAGATTTAGAATTATTAATAATGTCCCTACTGTAATAAGTAATTACTTCCAAGAAGAATTAAACAATTGACTTTATATCAATTATGAATATGAAAAGTACTAAAATAAGCATTTGGCAATTAATACACAATTGATAGAAATTGAAATCACAAGAAAGCCTTTAAAATGTCAGTGCATATGGTCCTTAAATAATAGGTTATTCAAAAAACTTTTTCTAATTCATAAGATTTAATATGCCGTATTATAGCTTAATGTGATATAAAACCTTAAATTATCAGTATTGATAAAAAGAATGATACCTGTTTATTTAAATATGTTTATTTGATTTTCACTGTAAGATGTTAATTCTGGAAGGCTTGAGAATTAAGAAAGTTTTGGTCTATATTATTTTTAACAGGCTAATCAAAGTACTTTTAAATGTATATGTATGTATATATATATATAATATGTAATGCATATGCATGAATATAGATACATATGTATAAAAATTTATTTTAATATATCTATCAGGTGATTATAATTATTAAATTTTCTCAAGAAAAGAACAATGACTATAAAAAACAGTCTTAAATTTAAATTTCATAGCATACTACTGTTTGTAATGACATGAGAGAAAAACAGATATGAAAGGAAAACGAAAAAGCAAGAGAGAGAAGGGGGAAAATGAGGAAGAAAGTGAGTAAAGATGAGGGAGAGGCATGTTCGATGTAAAGATAAACGTGGAGGGGCTGTGTTTGTGGTTCAGTGGTAACATGCTTTTCTAGCATGTGTGGGACACTGGGTTCTATTCTAAGCACCACATACAAATAAACAAAATGAAGGTCAATCACAAATGAAAAAATTAAAAATAAAAAAGTAGAAATATTACCAAAACTCCAAGCTTTTATGAATGTTAAATTAAAAAAATTATGTTACATAGCCTTATGTAATTTCTAGACTATCCAAAAGAGTCATTAAATGTTAGATTATTAGTGCGGTAACTAAAAATCCATTGCTCTTTCCTCAACATTCTATGGCATGCTAGTGGTAAAATAAAATCTATTATAACACCAAAAAAAATCTAATATTTCTATAGTAACTGACCCAGTTTAATATCAAGGCTAGTAGATTCCTATGGGACATGATGTGTATTTTGACATTCATTTTTATTCAACACTGGAACATTACTATTTCTTCAGTTTATGCACATCATAGGATATATATTTCATCCACAAGTTCGCTAATTTATACGCATTTGTTTCACTTTCAGTCACTTCCTGCTTCAGAACACATGTATTTCTCTATGTTTCTTGACTGCTCTTTTCATGAGACTTCTTTCCAAACTCATTATTTTCGATTTCCATTATCACATTTGAAGCAAAACTCACACACCCGTCATGATAAACCAAACCCTAATATTACCATTAGATGTACAACTAGCTGGAATGAATGATTGCATATCAATATAAGATTTCTTACTTAGTTTCAGATATCAATTAAATCCATTATTTAAAGTGGAACCAGTTATATTATTTATTCACAGTGTGGTTTTTTCATGCATTATCTCTATATTCATAGACACAGGATACACCTCTTTGTACCCCCAATACTAATTTATACGTCTTCAAAATATTGCTCCCAGAAATGGTGGAAGAAGTGCACATGTCACCTGATTTACATATACATTTTATCACAGTAATATTCTGGACCCAAAACGCAAAGGTGACACTTATGATTTTACCAAACCTAAATGGAAAGTGAACATGGATTACTAAAAACTTCCATGTCCAGTTTGCCTAATGCTCTCAAATGTGAATCCTATTCTTGACTACATATTTGTTTCTTCCTAAGATTATATATTCAACCTCAAGCCCGTTGAAAATGTCTAATCTTATCACTCACATTTTCATTTGCCTGATTTCCTAATGTCTCTATTGATATCTGCTTTCCTACATATTTTCCCCAGATTATCATTGTGACTGACTCTTCACATGTGCTCACATTTACATTCAATCTCTACCAGAAACCCTATTGCAAAAGAACTTTTGGTCCAAATCCTATACTCACTCTTAGTTCTAAACCTACAGACTATCTTTCTAATAATACCGACTATCCCTTTTTGACTAGAAGTTCTCTTTGACATTCCATCATTCAAGGTACAAAGTCCTATGCCATTGAACATCGATTTATCTGAGACATTTCTGCAGAACATAATTCAAAGCTAAGTATCCCAATCAAGGGCCCAATGCCCTTCTGGGCTTCAAATCTTACCTAGATTTCTGTTTTCATTCTTATATTTCACTTTTACATTCTTGTAAATATTACAGGTTCCCAATACCATTATTCATGCCGTAGAATGTTTCTTAACCCAAATTGAACTTTTATTAACCATAACCATACACTCTTCCCTGAATCAAACTTTACAGAAGAGCAGGGACAGAGTTGCTTTTACAATACAGGAATGTAGGGGTTCTTAAACCTGCTGAGATCCTCAAAGGTCCATGCAGAAATGATCCCTGGAGAAGACGTAGGCAGCTATGAAGGAGTTGAGAGAGCAAAAGTCATCTTGCATGGCAAACCCCCTTGTCAGGATGAAGGGATGTGTCTGAATCAGTCTCTCTTTCTAAATGTAGAGAAGATGGACTAAACCAGTTCTGTGTGGGGAGATGTTCCCAGGCGCCTATGTTTGTTATACCATTCTATCTTGTGAAATTGTCACCGAAAGTAGGGGCAGCCTCTATCTCATGGGACCCTTGGAAGCAAATGTTAAAACAAAGTGATTGCCAAGGTAGTGACCTCATACATTTCCTGAAGAAAGTGACCTACCTCACTTCCTTGGTCATGTAACTCTCTGAACTTGGGATCCAAGGTGCCAGGCTGCCAGAGCCAGTCCCAGTCCCAATCCCAGTGGGCTCACTTGTTTGGATGTACCAAGGACAGAGTCAGTATTTCTTGGTATCTACTGATGTGAGGATTGCCAAATGCCAGGACAGATCTGAAGAGGGGCCTTTCCTGAGAAAGCAGGTAGTGGCTCACCGCTGGCTCCTGAGAACTTCACAGAGTTTGCAAAGGAGACAGATCTGAGAAAGGACAGGACATTTCATTGGAACATAATACGGCCCAACAGACAGAGGACACTC
Organism: Callospermophilus lateralis; assembly: GCF_048772815.1. Lineage (NCBI taxonomy): Eukaryota > Metazoa > Chordata > Mammalia > Rodentia > Sciuridae > Callospermophilus > Callospermophilus lateralis. Next base: position 1,201,067 of record NW_027513592.1, on the reverse strand, counting down.
CAGATAGTCAGAGACCTACTTGCGGGAAGGAGATGCCTTTGTGAGTGTGAGTGTCAGTTTGTGGTTTTGTCTCATGTTCTGAGAATAGGTAGGAAAGACAGTTTGTTTGGTTTGGAATGGACTGTTTCTAGTAAGTCTTTTGACAAGGTGAGTGATTCTATGCCTGTGTATCCCACTGTGTCCGTGGTTGTAGACATTAGAAAAGAGAATGCATCAATGGATATGTCCTGTCTTGTAGAAAGCTTCCCAGCATTCATCCTGCCCAATTTATGAATGAACTGCAGCTTGCCTTATGGAGGGACAACACCTACTATCTTCCTAAGTTCCTGTTTTCTTCCTGAATTCTGGCAACTCTGCAGAATAGGCTCATGGTTTTGTGTTCAAGATATGTACCACCTCCAAGCTCTGTTACATGGCCATGTACTGGATAGCGGTAAGGAATGGCGAGCATCTCAGAAAACTCAGATATCAGTGTGACCAGGAAATTCTCAGTGGAGAAACCCTGCTTTGGGCCATTCTCTTACCTATGTTTCTGTTGCCCTAAATGTCAGGAAGGTCTTTGCCTCAGGCCACCCCTTTGTGAAGCCTGAAGAAAACAGTTTTCAAATGAAAATGAATGGTCATCACCTGTGGCTCTTTGCTTAATTGCTTTGGAAATGGATGTTTCTTAATCAGCCTCTTGGACCTGTGTGAGGTTGTGGCTTAGATTCTCAGCACCTGATGGATCTAAAGAAAGATCCCATGTGTGCATCCAAACCAAAATGGCAAAAAGATCAGTTATGGTGGATGAAGTGTCTTGCCTTCCTTTGTTATGTTCCTGACCTACATCAAGTGAGAATAGGGATCATTTGGTTCAAATGAAATCTTCAAAGCCCTAAAGAAGTGCTTGGGTTTTCTCATTATTCCAAATCACATAAAGAATCTATACCTGACAGGCAGTAGGCTTCAAAATGGAGAAGCAGAGCAGTATTAACTGCAGTCCTATTTTATCACTCCTGGTTCAAATGCAGGGTGTCCAGGCCCCCATGACTTTAGGCAAATGAGGGGTAAGAGAGCTTATTTTGGAC